>NW_016864714.1:0-650 GCF_001698545.2 Rhinopithecus bieti | reverse complement strand
ACTACCTGGTCCTGAGCTTTTCTTTGTGGAAAGGTATTTTAATTACTACTTTCTTTGATTTCTTCACTTGTTTTTTCTGATTTTCTATTTCTTTCTCTCTCTCTCTCTCTCTCTCTCTCTCTCTCTCTCTCTCTCTCTCTCTCTCTCTCGATGGCATCTCCCTCTGTCACCCAGGGTGGAGTGCAGTGCAGTTGTGCGATCTCAGCTCACTGCACCCTCTGCCTCCAGGGTTCAAGTGATTCTTCTGCCGCCTCAGCCTCTGAGTAGCTGGGACTACAGGCACGCACCACCTCGCTCAGTTATTTTTTGTGTTTTTAGTAGAGACAGGATTTCACCACGTTGACCAGGCTGGTCTTGAACTCCTGCCCTTGTGATCTGCCCACCTTGGCCTCCCAAACTGTTGAGATTACAGGCGTAAGCCACCGTGCCCGGCCTATTTTCTACTTCTTTCTAAGTCACTTTCTGCAATTTGTGTCTTCCTAGGAATGTGTCCATTTCATACATTTTAAATTTGTTGCCATAAAGATTATCATAGTAGCCTCTGTAATCCTTTAATTTCTCTAAGGTCAATATTGATGTCCCCACTTCCATTTCTGATTCTGGTCGTTTGCATCTCTTCCCTTTATTTCTTGGTCAATCCAGCTAAAAGA
>NW_016864713.1:0-719 GCF_001698545.2 Rhinopithecus bieti | reverse complement strand
CATCAATGGCCCATGAACTTGGTCTCAACATTTTTTAAAAAACTGGATCTTCTTAAAAGATAACCACATTGGCCGGGCGTGGTGGCTCAAGCCTGTAATCCCAGCACTTTGGGAGGCCTAGATGGGCAGATCACGAGGTCAGGAGATCAAGACCATCCTGGCTAACACGGCGAAACCCCATCTCTACTAAAAAAAAAAAAATACAAAAAACTAGCCGGGCGAGGTGGCAGGCGCCTGTAGTCCCAGCTACTCAGGAGGCTAAGGCAGGAGAATGGCGTAATCCCTGGAGGCGGAGCTTGCAGTGAGCTGAGATCCGGCCACTGCACTCCAACCTGGGCAACAGAGCGAGACTCTGTCTCAAAAAAAAAAAAAAAGATAACCACATTCCCAGACTACAGCATAATTAAGA
Source organism: Rhinopithecus bieti (assembly GCF_001698545.2). Lineage (NCBI taxonomy): Eukaryota > Metazoa > Chordata > Mammalia > Primates > Cercopithecidae > Rhinopithecus > Rhinopithecus bieti. Next base: position 310 of record NW_016864713.1, on the reverse strand, counting down.
TAGAAAATTTCATCTGGGCGCAGTGACTCACACCTGTAATCCCAGCACTTTGGGAGGCAATGTTGGGCTGATCGCTTGAGTCCAAGTGTTCAAGACCAGCCTGGACAACATGGCAAAACACCATCTCAAAAGATACAAAAAAATAGCTAGGAGTAGTGGCACATGCCTGTAGTTTTAGCTACTTGGGAGGCTGAGGCAGGAGGATCACTTGAGCCTGGGAGGCAGAGGTGGCAGTGAACTAAAATTGTGGCACTGAACTCTAGCCTGGGTGACAGTGAGAGGAAAGAAGGAAGGAAGGAAGGAAGGAAGG
>NW_016864712.1:0-1978 GCF_001698545.2 Rhinopithecus bieti | reverse complement strand
TTATACTGTATCTTTGAGAGAAAAGTCAACTTTATCACTCTCAATAAACAACATTCCTTTTCAACGGTTACTAATTATTTTAGTCATATTTATTATAACAGAGTTCTAGTTTAAAAGAATCTGAAAACCCTTAACAGTTCATAAAATATTTGGCCTAAAATTTAAATTCCTCCCAAGTTCTGTATGATGGTATTTACTTGTATGATTTACCAAGTAAGTGTTATTTCGAATTAATAGCATCATCTAGACATGTATGTTTAAGATCTTAATATAAGCAATCTTCTTTACATCTGATCTTATTAAAGCCTTGAGACAAGGCTCATACTTTAATATAACTTTATGACCAATGCCAATACAATGGTCTATGGTAAATATATTCAATTAAATAGTATAAAACACATTTTATGAATGTTTAATCTTATGTTTATAGTAATTTTCTAAGGACTATATGCTTGAATATTCATTCTCACCAATAATTATATTTTGTGTCACAATAGTTATAAGTTGGGAAAATAATCAGGAAAACTCAGCAGTTATTTGGGGAATAAAACAAAACCATATGAAACTTATCCAAAACAATAAAAAAGAAACATAAAATATAAAAGTATAACAATTTCTAAATGATCACTTAGAAGAGTTCCAGATGAGCATTTCCCCTCTTCTGGTGTTAATATAGAATTTGCATTTCATACTAACTTTTTTTTTTTATTATGCTTTAGGTTCTAGGATACATATGCAGAACGTGCAGGTTTGTTACATAGGTATACACATGCCATGGTGGTTTGCTGTACCCATTAACCCATAATTTACATTAGGCATTTCTCCTAATGCTATCCCTCTCCTAGCCCCCCAGCTCCTGACAGGCCCCAGTGTGTGATGTTCCCCTCCCTGTGTCCATGCGTTCTCATTGTTCAACTCCCACTTATGAGAACATGCAGTATTTGGTTTTCTGTTTCTATGTTAGTTTGCTGAGAATGATGGTTTCCAGCTTCATCCATGTCCCTGCAAAAGGACATGAATTCAGCCTTTTTTATGGCTGTATAGTATTCCATGGTGTATATGTGCCACATTTTCTTTATCCAGTCTAGCATTGATGGGCATTTGGGTTGGTTTCAAGTCTTTGCTATTGTGAATAGCACTGCAATAAACATGCATGTGCATGCATCTTTATAGTAGAATGATTTATAATCGTTGGGGTATATATACCCAGTAATGGGACTACTGGGTCAAATGGTATTTCTGGTTGTAGATCCTTGAGGAATCGCCACACTGTTTTCCACAATGATTGAACTAATTAACACTCCCACCAATAGTGTAAAAGCATTACTATTTCTCCACATCCTCTCCAGCATCTGTTGTTTCCTGACTTTTTAATGATCGCTATTCTAACTGGTATGAGATGGTATCTCATTGTGGTTTTGATTTGCATTTCTCTAATGATCAGGGATGATGAGCTTTTTTTTCGTTTGTTGGCCACATAAATGTCTTCTTTTGAGAAGTGTCTGTTCATATCCGTGCGTAATATTCAAAATTCTTGATAAATATGATGGTTGTACAACGCTGTGAATATACTAAAAATCAATGAATTATATACTTTTCCTTTTTTGAGACTGAGTTTCGCTCTTGTCACCCAGGTTGGAGTGCAGTGGCACCATCTCAGCTCACTGCAACCTCCACCTCCTGGATTCAAGCGATTCTCCTGCCTCAGTCTCTCGAGTAGCTGAGATTACAGGTGTGCACCACCACGCCCGGCTAATTTTGTATTTTAATAGAGACAGGGTTTCACCGTGTTGGCCAGGCTGGTCTCAAACTCCTGACCTCAAATGATCCACCTACCTCGGCCTCCCGAAGGGCTGGGATTACAGGCATGAGCCACTGTACCCAGGCAATGATTTGTTTAACATATGAATTACAACTCAATAAAGCTGTTTAAAAATATTCCTGGTAGAGCAAGGCTTGTGCTTATATGCTTATAAAA
>NW_016864711.1:6278-8857 GCF_001698545.2 Rhinopithecus bieti | reverse complement strand
AAAGATGGCTTTCCAACGTATTCGACCAGTTTTCAAGTCCATTTGTTTTTCCTCCTTTGGCATCAACAGCCTGTATTACCAAGGAAATGCAAAAGAATTCAATTTGTACGTTAATCAGCTAATCTAGAAATGGCAATATAGTCAATGAAAATACAAAGAAATTGAAAATGTCAAGGAATTGTTTAAGATGTTGAAGATGACATAGCATAGTGAAAAAATGATCTGATCAACACTGGAGGAGTTAATAAGCAAACTCAGGCATGGTTCCCTAACACCACACTTCAAAAGAACTTATAGAGAGAATAAAGGAATAACCCTTTTAAAAAAAATCTAATTTTAGAAAAAATTGCTCAAAAGGGAAGTTAGTGTTTTGTAGATCTTTTGGAAAGCCGATTAATTTCTAAGCTAAAAACACATGATCCTTAAGAGAAAGGGCTGAGTCCAGGCCCAAGGCAGAAAGAGGGCAAAATGAGCCTGGATCCTCTTGTTCTGTCAGAAAGTAAGAAATGCTAAAGACTAACAGAGACAGTTGACAGGACACAGGATACAGGCTGAAGGCTCCCGCGGCCGAATCTGGGACAGCATAGACATCAGAAAGAACAATGATAGTGATGGAAAATAACCCATAGAATGAAACGCAAGTGCATTAGTCAGCAGTGAGACCGAAACAAAGGGGAGAAGAGAAAGCTCTTTGTTTAAAATGCCAGGTAACAAACATAGGAGGAATGACAGAGGAAGAACATCCATTTTAAGTCACCAGTGCCATAACTGATAGAGAAGATCCTAAGGAGGCTAAAATCACTGCATGAAAGAAAACTGTATGAAGCTTTTTAACATAGTAGGATATATAAAAGTATGAAAACATAAATTAGAAAAATTGTACCATAAGAGATGGATAAGTTAGAATACAGCAATTATAGGCCATGCATAGTGGCTTACACCTGTAATCCCAGGACTTTGGGAGGCCAAGGCGGGAGGATTGCTTAAGTCCAGGAGTTCGAGTCCAGCCTAGGAAACATAGTGAGAACTCGTCCCTAGAACAAAATTAAAAAAAATTAGCAGGGAATGGTGGTGTATTCCTGTAGTCCTGGCTACCTATGGGGCTGAAGTGGGAGGATCACTTAAGCCTGGAAGTTCAAGGTTGCAGTGAGCCAAGATCACGCCACTGCACTCCAGCCTGGGAGACACAGTGAGACCTCATCTCAAAACAAAAACAAAAAAACCACAATAACAAAAAAACACCGGTAACAACAAAAGGATGACTACATAAAAACTGTAAAGAAAAAAAAAGCTCAGAATATAGAAATAAAATTATGTATTTTACCTGTAACTATATTAGAAGAGAGTATTCTTGTACACAAGGATGACAAGAAGGATATGCAAAAATGAAAATAGCTAATAACACTCATTATCTCAGGCACTGTGGTAGGTACTTTATGCACACTGTAACAAATTACTTACTAGATTATCTCAAAATTTTCAGATAAATTTTACTGGGAGTCATAAACCATACAAAAAAACCAATGTTTTGCAAACATCCACGAAGCATAAAGGTATACAAATTCTTAACCCAGGCTGAAAAATAATTCACATAAGCCATACATCAGTGGAAACTTACCCATGGGAGATAATACAACATAATCTAAAAACAACTTTCAGAGAGACAAGGCATGCGGCTTCTGGAGAGCCACAAACTCCCTGACTCTCCTCTAGTGTTTTGGCCACCAAAAGAAAGCCAAGTGGCCTCAGGTCTCTTAAAACACAAGAAAGCAACCTATGGAAGATGGCGTGGTATTTGAGGAACATTTGGGATCTGCTGAAAAATGCATCTTGTATTTTATTTCAAGAAAAGACTCTCTCCTAATGTCAGGTAAGTGAAGAGCCCTCAGAGACACACGCACACACAAAGAAAAATGAAACAAAATAGAATGAATCCCACCAAAATGTGTTATGATGGCAGAATTACGGGTGATATGATCTTCTGTAATACAAACTTTCATTAAAAATAGAAAAAAAAAAGCAGACTTCCCCTTGATTATCTATAGCCTCTGACCCAAGTGGCTTGGAATCAGAAAACAGCATCACCTGACTTGAAGCCACCTTGGCATCAGTGGTGGAGATAGTGGAGATGAGACTCTGGACCACCTCATGGGTGGGCCCCACCTCGTCCTGTCAAGACCACCAAGAAAGAGCAGGTGAGGAAAGCACAGAGATCCTGGAGAGACCCTGGTTTCACTCAGTTCTCAAAATTATCTTAGACACATTTCCCAAGAATCTTTCTTAATGCCACAAAAACCAAAGAAGAAAATCCTTACAACGAAACTTGAAATGGATCCCCATCTCCATTAAACTTTTCCAAAGCTCAGTGAGTATACAACCTGATAACCAAAACACCTAACTAGAAAAATCTCAGTTCCAGTGCTACAACAATGCTAGCTTTTCTAACATTTTAAAATAACCCTGATTTTAACCCAACAAAATTCCACTTCAGAACTAAGAAATATTGGAAATCTGCTTTAAAGTGAAGAATGAGGAGACCATTGTGAATGAGAAAAGAAAAGACCAACGAGAGCTGGCAA
>NW_016864711.1:0-1259 GCF_001698545.2 Rhinopithecus bieti | reverse complement strand
CATCATGTTAATGTCACACCCACATTCAATAATGGCGAGTCTGCGCTTTTACCTGTAAGTGAAAAGATGAAATTTTACTTTAAAAGACCCTGAAAAAACTTCAACCATCAACTCTAATTTTCATTTTATAATTGCATCCAGTAAAACACCATATACATTTTACAGGAGTGTACCAGAAGTTCATCTTTATAGGCAAAACTGGTAAAATAAAATAAATTCCATCCTGTTTTCTTGCTGTGTTCTAAATTTAGATAATATCAAAAGTCTACCCAGATGAATAAAAGTGCTCAAACAGGGAAATTTCTGACTGGACAGGCTCCATGATAACCATGATTCTGCTGTTCAGCTGCAGGTGTGTTCAACTCTATCAAAACTTCCCGTATTCCCACTATCGCTAAAACTTCCTCAAACATAATGCAACAGAATATTCGTAATGATAATTATGTCTAAATTAAGGTAATAAGAAAACAGTCAAGAAAATATGGGCTGGGCACAGTGGCTCAAGCCTGTAGTCCCAGCACCTTGGTAGACCAAGGCAGGTGGATTCGTTGAGCCCAAGAGTTTTGAGATCAGCCTGGGTCACATGGGGAACCCCATCTCTACAAAACAAAAAAGAAAGAAAAAAAAAAGAAAAAATAGCCAGGCATGGTGGCATGCATTACTCAGGAGGCTAAGGTAGGAGGATTGCTTGAACCTGGGAGGTTGAGGCTGCAGTGAGCTGTAATCACACCACTGCATTCCAGACTGTGCCATGGAGTAAGACTCTGTCTCAAAAAAATATGGATGCTCCAAAGATAAAGAAAAGCCTCAATCCAACTATGTTACTGCAATAACAAGAGATTTCAGAGTGTGCATTGCCATTCTACCACTGGACGTTTGTTTCACCTTCCCTCAAACTTGGAAAGGTCACCATCTCCCAAAGCAGACAAATTCTCATAGGAAAAGAGAAAACACCCACTTCCACCAGCATGTGACTTCATAAGGGCAAGCACGTGCACCTGGCACATAGGAGGTAGATGCTATCTGTTAAATGATGTGTTGACAGTGACCAGGCCTGCTAGGCCCCTCCAAGGAACATGCTTGGCAAAGCCATAGAGCAGTCAGGATAAGATATGTATCACATCCTTATCTCTGGAACTTACCCTTTTCTGAAGTTATAGCTAACTTAGTAAAATATAAGAGAAGTAGCACGATATGACAATATTTAACATGTTCCACTCAAGAAAACAAGAAACACACGCATGTCCCTCAGATGAAAC
>NW_016864710.1:0-1163 GCF_001698545.2 Rhinopithecus bieti | reverse complement strand
ATGTTTAATGAGTTGTCAGATATCAAAGCGATCAATTAGGACAAAAAGCCAAACTGAAAGTAACAATCAAGCCTTAATTCACTTGCTAACATACAGTAGCATGAAAGCAGGTGCCAGATCCCCCTGTATTCCATTTGTTTCCCGGAGAAGGGCATAGGGTGAAGATTAAGTATGTCAGCACAGGTGAGGAATCATCTCTTCACTGAGGAATTTCCCCAAAAAAGGGCTCCTGCTATTTTATGGATCAAAGCAAGGACTTGTCCTGAAAAAGTACTACATACTAGAGATAATTGCCTTCAAGGTCCTTGATGAGGAAGTATCTGTGTTGAGACACCTGGGAGATAAATAAAGATATGTGTAAGAGCATAAACAGTGAGGGTGGTGGGTGGAGGTGACAGTGGGAGTGGGAGCTGGGTCCTGGACTGCAACTCCCTCCAGAGCTTGAAACGCACTGGCTTTGTATCAAGTCTGGTGTGGGGAAGGCAACTTTTCCCTATGAAGCTTGCCAGACAAAGACTTTGTAATTGCTTATGTTCTGTCCTGAAAGATCCCATAAAAGTCTGGCCTGCAGCCAAACTCTTCAGCATGTGGATATCTAGTTGTCCCAGATCTGTTTGTTAAAGAGGCTATTTCTTCCTCATTGAATTGTCTTAGCATCCTTGGTAAAATCAACAAAGATTTATTTATGGTTTCTCAATTATATTCCATTGATCTATATGTCAGTCCTATGCTATGACTACACTGTTGTGCTTGCTGCAGCTGTGTAATATCTTTTGAAATCAGAAAGTTTGAGTTCTCCAAATTTATTATTTTTTAAGATTATTTTATCTATTTTGGATACCTTGCATTTCCATATGTATTTTAAGATAAGCTTGTCAATTCTTAATTGCCTTCTTAACTATAAAACATTTTTATCAGGATACTTTATTATAGTCTATATTTTTTTAAAAAATTAAAGCTTGGCTGGGTGCGGTGGCTCATGCCTGTAATCCCAGCACTTTGGGAGGCTGAGGCGAGCAGATCACCAGAAGTCCGGAGTTTGAGATCAGCCTGGCTAACACGGTGAAACCCCATTTCTACTAAATATACAAAATTAACTGGGCATGGTGGAGCACACCTGTAATTCCAGATACTTAGGAGGCTGAGGCAGGAGAATTGCTTGA
>NW_016864709.1:0-1162 GCF_001698545.2 Rhinopithecus bieti | reverse complement strand
TCCAGTTCTTTTTGCTTTTCATATCCAGGCAAGGCTTATAATTCACAAAAATATGTGCACGTACCACAATAACAGAGGGCACACCAATTCGTAAACTTAGATAGCGGAAACTAAAACATGTTGCTGATATCACTCAGAATAGAAAACTACAAAGCCCAAGAATACCCAAATGCCTACTCTGCAAAATTTTACATTTATCTTTTCAAATTAAAAAATATTTAGAAGTTTAAACAAATTTCCATTTACATCGTTTGTATAGGTTTGAGCAAAGAAATACATACAAGTGGGGTGGCATAGAAATATTTTTAGAATGACCAAAGCAGTATTGAACTACATTTCTTCAAATTTAACTGCTGAAGGGAATTTTTAATGAGAAGGAAATGTTAAAAAAGATTTTCCAGGAGTAAAGTGCATTGTAGCTGTAGTAGCCTTGTATATCAGCAGAAGACACTATTTCCACTGAACACATGTAACTAGAACACTCATGGCAGGTGAGCACCAACAAAATTGTCACACTTTGCTGTGTGGAGCTAAAGTTCTTACCGAAACAGAATTGTTAGTGCTGCTATGACCATTAGCTGGGGACTGTCTGGAAGTGGAAGGGGAATCTCTCTGAAATAAGACACAAGGTTCATTAACACAGAACACCAGCACAGAAACACAGAGATATTTACATCAACAGTAACAACCACAGTCTGACAACCATTTCCTTTGAGGTTTGAGCTGCATAAGTGCCATACTGACTTGCTTGCATGATTTCACAGAAGTATGAAAAAAATTTTGCAGTTCGAAGGCTCACATATTATAAGTGATGACCGTGTCATTCATTTTAATCAATTCTTTCCTATCTCTAACATTCTATACCTTTTCTTTCTTTTAATGAGACCTAGAAGAGTGACTTGATATTAAACCCTATCAAGTATAAGATGACAAATATTACTATAAAATTATTGTGCTGAAGATCCCAACTGCCTAATTTTTATTAAAGATTAGGTTTGAAAAGTATTTAACAATTTTTAGTACCTCAGTGTCAAGAGTTACTAACTGACCCAATATGAAGAGAAACAAACCTAAGATTTCACATGTTATAATTCCTTCAGAATCTTTCTATTATAGAATAAATATTATTACTAGTAAGGGTAAAAGAGATATACATCACAGA
>NW_016864708.1:0-285 GCF_001698545.2 Rhinopithecus bieti | reverse complement strand
GTGTCGGTTTGGAATATCAAGAACTTTCCTAGTACAGGCTGTGATTTTTGCTTTTGATTGTTCCAGTGACTGTACTTAAAAAAAAAAAAAAAAAGTTTCTTAGCAGTTGTAGTCAATTAGGTTTGCATTGGAGATTTTATTTTATTCTTTAAAAAGTTATAGAAGTTTTCTGGTAGTTGTCTCAAGCTTGGTATGCTCTTTTGATTATAGAACCTAATGTTGAACATACGCAAATGGCCCCAACCTGCAATGGCTGGACTTAGGATTTTTTGACTTTATGATGAT
>NW_016864707.1:0-650 GCF_001698545.2 Rhinopithecus bieti | reverse complement strand
ATTCTTCCTACTATATCTTACTAACATATATATCTTTTCATAGTCTTTTGTACAAGTATAGCACTTTACACTTATCCCCATTAAATGTCATGTTTGCTAGGCACAATGGCTCACGCCTATAATCCCAGCACTTTGGGAGGCCGAGGTGGGTGGATCACATGAGATCAGGAGTTTGAGACCAGCCTGGCCAACATGGTGAAACCCTGTCTCTACTAAAAATACAAAACTTAGCTGGACGTGGTGGCAGGCGCCTGTAATCCCAGCTACTCGGGAGGCTGAGACAGGAGAACTGCTTGAACCTGGGAGGTGGAGGTTGCAGTGAGCCAAGACTGCACCACTGCACTCCAGCCTGGGTGACAAGCGTGAAACTCCGTCTCAAAATAAATAAATAAATGCCTACATACATATAAAAATAAATTAAATAAATAAACGTTGTGCTGCTAGATTCAACTGACCCATCATTCCAACTGCTCTAGTTCCTTCTGGATCATGCCTTGGTCTAAAATGTCTGCTAGCTCTCCAAGCATACGCCATTCATAAATTTGATGGACATATTCCACACACTCTAAATTTTTGTTAAAGTTTTAACAAATATGTGATCTTCTAAAGCATCTGCCAAAATTAATGTCTTCACTACAGTAACCCAAATT
>NW_016864706.1:0-567 GCF_001698545.2 Rhinopithecus bieti | reverse complement strand
GAATCAGCTGAGTTGACTGAAATGTTGCGGTAAATTAAAAAATAAATACATACTTTTTTTTTAAAGAATCAGTTGAAATAATAGGTTGAAAGCATTTAATAAACTGAAAAGCACTCACTTAAGGAGGAGGTTTGTTTGTTTGTTTTTGAGACAGGGTCTCGTTCTGTTGCCAAGGCTGGAGTGCAGTGGCACGATCTCCTCTCACTGCAGCTTCTGCCTCCAGGGTTCAAGCAATTCTCGAGTTTCAGCCTCCCAAGTAGCTGGGATTACAGGTGTGCGCCACCATGCTCCACTAATTATATATATATATATTTTTTTTTTGAGACAGAGTCTCGCTCTGTCACCCAGGCTGGAGTGCAGTGGTGCAATCTCAGCTCACTGCAAGCTCCGCCTCCCGGGTTTACGCCATTCTCCAGCCTCAGCCTTCCGAGTAGCTGGGACTACAGGCGCCCACCACCTCGCCCGGCTAGTTTTGTATTTTAGTAGAGATGGGGTTTCACCGTGTTAGCCAGGATAGTCTCGATCTCCTGACCTCGTGATCTGCCCGTCTCAGCCTCCCAAAGTGCT
>NW_016864705.1:0-650 GCF_001698545.2 Rhinopithecus bieti | reverse complement strand
CTTAAATGTTAGACCTAAAACCATAAAAACCCTAAAAGAAAACTTAGGCAATATAATTCAGGAGATAGGCATGGGCAAGGACTTCATGACTAAAACACCAAAAGTAATGGTGACATAAGCCAAAATAGACAAATGGGATCTAATTAAACCAAAGAGCTTCTGCATAGCCAAAGAAACTACCATCGGAGTGAACAGGCAACCTACAGAATGGCAGAAAATTTTTGCAATCTACTCTTCTGACAAAGGTCTAATATCCAGAATCTACAAAGAACTCAAACAAATTTACAAGAAAAAAACAACCAATACCATAAAAAAGTGGGCAAAGGATATGAACAGATACTTCTCAAAAGAAGACATTTATGCAGCCTACAGACACATGAAAAAATGCTCATCATAACTGGTCATCGGAGAAATGCAAATCAAAACCACAATGAGATACCATCTCATGCCCATTAGATTGGCAATCATTAAAAAGTCAGGAAACAACAGATGCTGGAGAGGATGTGGAGAAATAGGAATGGTTTTACACTGTTTGTGGGAGTCTAAACTAGTTCAACTGTTATGGAAGACAGTGTGGTAATTCCTCAAGGATCTAGAATTAGAAATACTATTTGACCCAGTAATCCCATTACTGGATATATGCCCAAAGG
>NW_016864704.1:0-396 GCF_001698545.2 Rhinopithecus bieti | reverse complement strand
AATCACTCCTGAAAGAATCACTAAACATGGAAAGGAAAAACCAATACCAGCCCCTGCAAAAACACATTAAAATATAAAGACCAATGACACTATGAAGAAACTGCATCAACTAGTGTGCAAATTAACCAAACAGCATCATGATGACAGGATCAAATTCACACATGGGCTAAATGGGCTAAATGCCCCAATTAAAAGACAGAGACTGGAAAATTGGATAAGGAGTCAAAACTCATTGGTGTGCTATATTCAGGAGACCCAACTTATGTGCAAAGACACACACAGGCTCAAAATAAAGGGATGGAGGTAACTTTACCAGGCAAATGTAAAGCCAAAAAAAAAAAAAAAAAAAAAAAAAAAAAAAAGGGGGTTGCAGGGGGGGTTTGAATCCCTCCCCTT
>NW_016864703.1:0-1462 GCF_001698545.2 Rhinopithecus bieti | reverse complement strand
TGTTTATATTCACCCCCACTGCGAAATTTCACATCTCAGCTTATAAGTTAAATTGGTATATAATTTTTTTGTTTGTTTGTTTGTTTTGTTTGTTTGTTTTTTTTTTTTTGAGACGGAGTCTCGCTGTGTCGCCTAGGCTGGAGTGCAGTGGCCGGATCTCAGCTCACTGCAAGCTCCGCCTCCCGGGTTTACGCCATTCTCCTGCCTCAGCCTCCCGAGTAGCTGGGACTACAGGCGCCCGCCACCTCGCCCGCCTAGTTTTTTGTATTTTGTAGTAGAGACGGGGTTTCACCGTGTTAGCCAGGATGGTCTCGATCTCCTGACCTCGTGATCCGCCCGTCTCGGCCTCCCAAAGTGCTGGGATTACAGGCTTGAGCCACCGCGCCCGGCCTATAATTTTTTTTTATTCACTGTTCTGAAATGATTTTCAGTCTAGGAATCAAAGGTATATTAACCTCTTTAAATCAGTTGGACAGTAATTTTTTCGCATTCTCTTTTTCCCTTTGTTTCTCTCTCTTTTTTTTTTTTTTTTTTTTTTTTTTTACTGAAACTTTGGATAAGCGGGATTTTCAGTCATTGGGAGTTTGTTAGAAACGTATTTTAATAATGTCTGGATTGGAAACTTGGGTTGGAGGTAAGGGGAGGTATTTTGAATACCTTTGGTGGCCATTTCAAGTTTTTTAGTAATTCTTGGTCGGTTTACATTTTGCATTTTACATCAGTTTTCCTTTGGAAAGTATCATTTTTTTCCAGATTATTCTTAGATTTAGCTATTAATATTTTAATATTTAAAATCTTCTGTTGTTTTACCTATCCTTTTATAAATCTTTTTTATTTCATTTTTCTCACTTCAAATATTCTGTTTAATTTCTATTATTCCTGCAGAAGTTTGTCTGCAATACTAATCTTTTCGAAGCACCAATACATGTGTGTTAATTTCCTCTCTCTTAAAAAATATTAGTTCCATTAATTTCCTCCCAAATCTTCATTATTTCTTTTCTTCTGTTTCCCTAGGATTGTTGGGTTGTGTTTTTTCCAAATCCTTTGGTTAAATAATTCAGCTTATTTTTCCCTGTATTTCTTATATCCCAATTGCCTTGAGTTTTAATATGAAATTTTGTTTTGTTTTATTTTATTACTCAAGTAAAAGTTTTTTTCCCCAATTCTTTTGCAGTTGTTTCACCTCAAAAGAACTTTTTTCTGCTTATATTGAGTTTTTTGTGTAAAATTTTCACCTAGTTTTATATTTAATTTCATTCTCTATTAGCATAAGAAAGAATCTTTCTTCTTCAACATAATATTACACTTTATAATTTTCTTTTAGAGTTTTTCCTCTGTTATGTGGTGCTTCTGTATTCTCTGGAGCATATTTTTTTTTTTTTAATTTTTGCTTGTATTACCATTCATAGATACTTGTCTAAACAACCTAGGACAAATAGTTGTAAATATACTTCTTTGATAA
>NW_016864702.1:0-398 GCF_001698545.2 Rhinopithecus bieti | reverse complement strand
CCAATAAAACTCAAAAGAAGCGTTCCAAGAAACTGCTTTCTGATATGTGCATTCATTTCACAGAGTTAAGGCTTACTCTAAATTGCCCTGTTTGGAAATTCTGTCTTTGAGGAATCTGCGAAGGGATATTCGGTGGCTCCCGGAGGCCTGTGGTGAGCAAGGAAATGTCTTCTGATGAAAACTGGAGAGAAGCTTTCTGAGCAACTGCTTTGTGATGTGTGCATTCATTTCATAGAGTTAAACTTTTCTTTGGATTGGGCAGTTTGAAATAACTGTTTCTGTGGGATCTGAGGTAGGACATCTGAGAACGCTCTTAGAATATGAAGAAAGAAATATCTTCAGATAAAAACCAGAAAGAAGCTTCCTGTGAAACTGCTATGTGTCGTGTGAATTTCTCT
>NW_016864701.1:0-1347 GCF_001698545.2 Rhinopithecus bieti | reverse complement strand
TTTTTGAGACGGAATCTCGCTCTGTCACCCAGGCTGAAGTGTAGTGGCGAGATCTTGGCTCACTGCAAGCTCTGCCTCTCAGGTTCATGCCATTCTCCTGCCTCAGCCTCCCAATTAGCTGGGACTACAGGTGCCCGCCACCACGCCCGGCTAATTTTTTGTATTTTTTAGCAGAGATGGGGTTTCACTGTGTTAGCCAGGATGGTCTCGATCTTCTGACCTTGTAATCTGCCCGCCTCAGCCTCCCTATTTGAATTTTTATAAGGAGATAGGATTCAAGTATTATTTGTGTAATTAAACAAGGACTGAAAAAAAAATGATGTGGCGGGGGGGGGTCTCTCTGGAACTATTCTGGTCTGGGAGGCTGCCTGATTAAAAAAAAAAAAAAAAAGGGATGCTGTGATCTGCCGTCCACCTTCCCTCTGCAGGACACAGCATGCCTTCCCCCAGCTGACAGGAGTGTTGGCTGCTGCTGCCTCACACTCTGATGAGTCCCTTTTCAGAAATTGCTCTTAGCTGAAGGAAGCTGCCTTGTTCAACAGCCTTTCTGCTTGAGAAGCCCCTGCACTGTTGACATCACTGCTTTGTAGCAGGGGTTGGGGGAACTGTCCTATGCCCTGTAGCATGCGTGGCAGCATCCCCGGCCTCTACCCACTGGATGCTAGCAGTCCCTTCCTTTTTTTTTTTTTTTGAGACAGTCTTGCTCTGTCCCCCAGGCCAGAGTGCAGTGGTGTGATCTTGGCTCACTGCAACCTCCGCCTCCCGAGTTCAAGCAATTCAATTCTCCTGCCTCAGCCTCTGAAGTAGCTGGAATTACAAGCGTGTGCCACCACGCCCAGCTAATTTTTGTATTTTTAGTAAAGTCGGGGTTTCACCATGTTGGCCAGGATGGACCCCTTCTCCTATTACAACAACCAAAAATATCTCTGAACCTCTGAACATCACCAAATATCCCCTGGGAGGCAAAATTCTCCCTCTCCCTGCATTAGGAACCACTGATGTATCCAGTGCCTGGTTAACACAGGAGCACAAAGCCCAGCCCCCTGACCTCAGTTTGGAATATCTCTGAGGGCCATCTCAGCCTTCGTTGAGATTGCATCATAAATTCCTCTCTGCCCAATCCTTCCGTCGTCCCATCATAGGTGTTGTTTTCCAGAGCACTCTCCAATAAATATTCTGGTGCAAATCTCCCTCCCAGAGACTGTTTCGTGGGACCACTGACCCCAGACCAAGATGAAGGCTCAGAAGGGTTAAGTGGCTTTTCAAAGGTGCCATAGCAGGTTGGATGTGGAGTTAAGACTGTGACCTTTCTCCTCACTCCATGAATGATGCTCATAAGCATCGAGC
>NW_016864700.1:0-1974 GCF_001698545.2 Rhinopithecus bieti | reverse complement strand
GAGACTCCATTTCAAAAAAAAAAAAAAAAATGCAGTTAATATAGTCAGTGCATTTTAATTTTTTTTTCCTTTGGAGTTTTGCTCTGTCACCCAGGCTGGAGTGCCGTGGCAGAGTCATGGTTTACTGCAGCCTCAGCCTCCCAGGCTCATGTGATCCTCCCACCTCAGCCTCCTGGGTAGCTGGGAATACAGGCATGCACCACCATGCCCAGCTAATTTTTGTATGTCTTTGTAGAGACAGGGTCTTGCCATGTTGCCCAGGCTAGTTTCAAACTCCAGGGTTCAAGCTATCTGCCCACCTCAGCCTCCCAAAGTGCCATGATCATAGGCATGAGCCACTGCGCCTAGCCCCCATTTTAATTTTTAAAACAGACTTTCAAAGAACAAATGTAACCTCTAATTATAAAACAAAAATTATCTGCCATCCTATATCCTGGAGATAGTTACCACCAAGATATAGGGCTATCCCTTGTCAGTCCTTTGCATTGGGTATGACTGCAATCACACACTGTATAATAGTTTCATATTCTGGGTGGGTTTTTATTTGGTTACTCAGTACATATTGGGCATTTCCCCCAAATTATTGAAAATCATTTTGAATGACTGCAGAAAATTATATATAGACACGCCACAATTTAATCATTTTCTTTTCATTAGTCTTTTGGGGATTTTTTTTTTTTTTTTTTTTGGAGACATTGTTTCACTCTGTTGCCCAGGCTGGAGTGCACAGGCACAATCACTGCTCACTGCAGTTCCAACCTCCCCAGGCTCAGGTGATTCTCCTATTCCACAGGCACACCCCACCACACCTGGCTAATTTTGTATTTTTTGTAGAGACAGGGTTTATCCATGGTGACCATGGCAGTCTCGAACTCCTGGACTCAAGTGATCCGCCCACCTCGGCCTCCCAAAGTGTTGTGATTGCAGGTGTGAGCCACCATGCCCTGCCTGGATTTCTTTTCAGACAGATTACAAAATAGAACAGCCAAGTCAAAACATGCAAATATTTTGAAAGCTGAAAATACTGGTTGCTTGTTTTTTTGTTTGTTTTGTTCTTGAGACAAAGTCTCGCTCTTGTCCCCAGGCTGGAGTGCAACGGCACCATCTCAGCTCACTGCAACCTCCACCTCCTGGGTTCAAGTGATTCTCCTGCCTCAGCCTCCCCAGTAGCTTGAAATACAGGTGCCTGCCACCACGCCCGGCTAATTTTGTATTTTAGTAGAGACGGGGTTTTACCATGTTGGCCAGGCTGGTCTCAAACTCCTGACCTCAGGTGATCCACGTGCCTCGGCCTGCTAAAGTGCTGGGATTACAGGCGTGAGCCACTGCATCCGGCCTAAATTGTTTCTTTTAATAGTGTTTGTTTTGGTTTCTGAGACAGATTTTGCTCTGTCACCTAGCCTGGAATGCAGTGGCGTGATCTCAGCTCACTGCAACCTCCACCTCCCAGGTTCCAGAGATTCTCCTGCCTTAGCCTTTTGCGTAGTTGGGACTACAGGCGCAGGCTACCATTCTAGACTAATCTTTGTATTTTAGTAGAGACAGGGTTTCTCCAGGTCACCCAGGCTGGTCTCGAACTCCTGGATTCAAGCAATCCACCTGCCTTGGCCTCCCAAAGGTACTGGGATTATAGGCATGAGCCACTGTGCCTGGCCCTAAAAAATAGTTTTAAAGGTAATAATTGATCTGTTCTCCCATTTGCTGGACGTTTTCAAACTATGTACCGCAAAAAACAAAATACCCATTTCACCATAAAGTTTTAAAATCTTTGCCAATTTGGTAAGTAAAATGTTAATGATTTTTTAAATTGAAGATGAACAATATTTCATATAATTACAGGTCATTTGAGTTTCTTTCATGAACTATATATGTTTTTTGTACATTTATCTATCATAAGGGAATAATTCTGCCTATTTTTAAGAGATCTTTACAATCTGAGAATACTGAGCATCTCATATTGGTTAAATATTTCCT
>NW_016864698.1:0-376 GCF_001698545.2 Rhinopithecus bieti | reverse complement strand
CGTCGGTGTTTTTTTTTTTTTGAGACGGAGTCTTGCTGTGTTGCCCAGGCTGGAGTGGAATGGTGTGATGTCGGCTCACTGCAACCTCAGCCTCCTGGGTTCAAGCAATTCTCCTGCCTCAGTCTCCTGAGTAGGTGGGATTACAGGTGCACACCACCATGCTGGGCTAATTTTTTTATTTTGTTAGTAGAGGTGAGGTTTCACCATGTTGGCCAGGCTAGTCTCGAACTCCTGACCTTGTGATCCTCCTACCTCAGCCTCCCAACATGTTGGGATTACAGGCATGAGCCACCATGCCCGGCTGAATTTCTTTAAGTGTTTTTTATTTATTTTTTCGTGTGTGTGTGTGTGTTATCTTTTTTTTATTTATTTTTTT
>NW_016864697.1:0-286 GCF_001698545.2 Rhinopithecus bieti | reverse complement strand
TACAAAAGACAATACAGAGCCAATAAACAGTTTATGTTATTTTAATATACATTCCTCTGGCCAGGCCAGCCAAGGTGGGAGGCTCCCTTCAGGCCAGGAGTTCAAGACCAGACTAGGCAACACAACAAGACTCCATCTCTATTTTTAAAATTCTTGGTAAACAATTTAGAAACTACCCCTTCTTTTTTTTTATGCAAAATTTAAATTGCATGTTTAGTAAATAATACATGATTGGATAACAACTAGTTGTAGAGAACCTACTGTAAATTATTGTACATCCATACAA
>NW_016864696.1:0-1164 GCF_001698545.2 Rhinopithecus bieti | reverse complement strand
CAGAGTCTCGCTCTGTCGCCCAGGCTGGAGTGCACTGGCCAGATCTCAGCTCACTGCAAGCTCCGCCCCCCGGGTTTACGCCATTCTCCTGCCTCAGCCTACCAAGTAGCTGGGACTACAGGCGCCTGCCACCTCGCCCGGGTAGTTTTTTGTATTTTTTAGTAGAGACGGGGTTTCACCGTATTAGCCAGGATGGTCTCGATCTCCTGACCTCGTGATCCGCCCGTCTCAGCCTCCCAAAGTGCTGGGATTACAGGCTTGAGCCACTGCGCCCAGCTCAGAATCTCTTTTACAAATAATTTTCTACAAACCTTCCACAATTGTTCAAACCTTTAGCTGTATTCTAACTTAAAATAATTATTTAACCCTTTAGGCAAAAAAAATGCACATTCCCATGCCTATTTGTAATCCTTCACCAAAAACACATTTTACTTTCTTTACACACCTTGCAAGTAAAAATTTTTTTAGTAGTTTTAGGTACATATTATAATGTTAACTTTTAGCAACTTTTGTTTTTGGTGAAAAACTTGGTAAGTTCAGGATTTTAATTATGTACTAGGGGTGGTGCCTAGCCTAGTATACACCAGACAGAAGTGTAGATAAGAGCTGACTCTCCAGCATAGCTAGGGTGCATGGCTAACTCCACATGTCCCCAGGCCTTACCTAGCTATAAAGCAGGCAAGTTGTACAGTAAGAGTCATAGTGGCGTTTTATGAAGCATTTACAAGACTTAACAACCTTTGAATTGTACAATATTTCTTGCATAAATTCCCCTTCACAAATCCTTTCATGATTTACACAGACCATCTGAGATATTGTTGGACTTTCTGACTTGCCCTAAACATCCCTCCTTTTAGACAACCAGTCGTTTTACTTTAGGACAAGAATTTACCGTACAAGACCCTTTCTTATATAAAATCCCTTTCTTTATAATCTTCTTTGTATAGCAAGGGGGCGTGGCTAATTCCACATGTATAGCAAGGGGGCGTGGCTAATTCCACATGTCCCCAGGCCTTCTCTAGAATCTAATGGCTTTAAGGTAGGTAAATTGAACAATTTTGGGAAAGTTAAAGAAGCAGTTTATGACCTTAAAGCCTTTAGCAAACTTAATTTCTGACCTGCATAATTTAGACTAAATGTTTTTATTTTATCAATCATTTTAAA
>NW_016864695.1:0-285 GCF_001698545.2 Rhinopithecus bieti | reverse complement strand
GGTGTGGGGACGTGGATCTGCACCTGCACCTGCGTATTTCCTGTGCAGGCCCCAGAACCCGGGGACGGGATTCCTGTGCAGTGAGGAAGTCAGCGGCCCCTCCGTGAGGCTGGGGGATGGGAGGCGGCAGCATCCAGGCTGGACCCCGAGGCCCGGCTCCCTCACCGTGTCCCTGAGGTCCCACAGGCTGGTGGCAGGTGGCTCAAGGCCACGTTCCAGTCAGGGGCCGGCCCCACATGTGACCCCGGTTCCTCCCCGTGTCCCCTCCCCACCCCCCATCCATAT
>NW_016864694.1:0-1045 GCF_001698545.2 Rhinopithecus bieti | reverse complement strand
TTACTATTATTATTATTTTTTTTACTTTTGTTGTTGTTGTTGTTGTTGTTGTTAGCAAAGCAGTTGCCGCTGCAGATTGAATGCATTTGAGCCATCCGTGGGTTACTGGGTTAAGGATTTTTTTTTTCTTTCTTTTTTTTTTAGGAAGGCCTCAGTGCTTTCGGGTATGCCCTTGTTTACACTGACAACAAATCTTGTTTACACTGACAACAAAGTAGTATTGGAGTGTTATAGAGTTACGGAAAATACCTTCAATTATCAATTTTAGGTTTTAAATTTACCTTGGCTTTTAAAGGAATAGGGTATACTTTTTTTTTTCTTAACTGCTTGTATATCTCTCTTTCTTTCTCTCTTTGACTTTTTCTCTCTCTGACTTTCCTTTTGCCTCTGTCCCTTCCTCTCTCTCTCTCTCCTTGACTCCCTCTTTGTCTGTGTCTTCCTCTGTGTCTCTTCCTCTCTCTCTTTGCCTCTTTTCTTCTCTGTCTCTTTCCTTTCTCTCTGCTGGTCTTTCCTTGCCTCTGCCAGCCGCTTATGCTGCTGTTCTCTCAACCACTGTGTGTTGGGGGCGGGGGATCTAAAACAAGCTGGTCTGGGTTCCCTCATTTACAGGTCACCTTGTGCTATACCTTTGAAATAAGGGACCTGTCCAGGCTTCCTTCTAATGGCCAACCTACCTCTAATGCTGGCCAGTCTATCTTACACAAAGTTTTAAGTTTTCCTGGTGTCATAGTACTCCATAGTCTCCCTTAAATCCTGTTTTTTCTTTTTTTGAAAATTTTCAACATAGTTCCTAGTGGGGTGGGCTTACTTTGTGCCTCACCCATGTTTCCTGTAGACAAAACACCACGCTCACACCACATGCACACCACAAAACAAAGAACGGGTAAAAAGGGCACACACACACTTTTGTAGTTTACACCAAACCAAAATCAAAACCAAAATCAGAGTACCCAGAAATCCAAGCCAGGTCAAAACCAAAACCAAAGTATCAAGCAATACAAGTCAAGTCAAAAGCAGAAACCAAAGTGCCGGTACAGGCACACCA
>NW_016864693.1:0-1042 GCF_001698545.2 Rhinopithecus bieti | reverse complement strand
GGGGTGGGGCTGCGGCTGCTCTTTTCCTGAATGAACAGCTGTGCCCTCTCATCGCCGGCTCAGGAATAATCATAGCACTGCTTCAACGCTCGGCCCAGCCTCCTTCATTCACTGCTCTCTGGCTGCCTGGCAGCCCTGGGCACATGTTCAACAGCCCATCGGAGGGGCTAAGAGAAAGGAGACTGGACGTGAAGGGAGGGGTCAGGGCCTTGGCCACAGCAGCCGGGCTCAGCCACCTCAGAGCTGGCCTCCAGGGCCCTGCCTCATGTCCCTCATTCCCTTCCCTCACCCTGTCCCCTGACACTGCCTCCTTTCTGTTCCTCCACCACCCCAAGCTCATATGCAACCAAGGGCCTTCCAACCTCCAGAGACTCTTCACTCTTGATGTCTTCTCTCTAGGTCCTGACAAACTGGGTCCTGTGGTCACCTGGAGTGCAGAAAAGTCCGCCCGTCCACTCCCCCTCTGCTGGCCAATAAGCTTATAACCCATCACTCAAACAAGTTGGAGGCCCCTGGGAGAAGGGCCAGCCTGGGCATCCACATTCCAGCTTAAGTCCTGACGCCAGTTTTGGTTGGCCAAGCCTGGGCCAGAGGTCCTATAAAACAAATAAAGGCCATAAAGGAAAGTATAAACTAATCAATTATTATAAAGTGAACAACCATTAAATCTCCACCTATGTCAGGAAATTGAGTCTTGCGAGACACCCCAGAAACCTCTCATAATTATATTCCTTCCCAATTACAACACCCATCTCCCCGAAAAAGTCAATATCCTGACTGTTTTTTTTTTTTTTTTTTAAGATACAGTTTCACTCCCATCACCCAGGCTGGAGTGCAGTGACACAATCATAGCTCACTGCAACCTTGAACTCCTGGGCTCAAGCTATCCTCCTGCCTCAGCCTCCCGAGTAACTGGGACTACAGGTGTATGCCACCATGACCAGCTAATTTTTTAAATTTACTGTAGAGATGGTATCGTGATACATTGCCCAGGCTGTTCTCAAACTTCTGAGCTCAGGCAATCCTTCTGCCTAGGCCTCTA
>NW_016864692.1:0-1461 GCF_001698545.2 Rhinopithecus bieti | reverse complement strand
TGAATTCATCTCTCAGAGTTACATGATTCTTTTCATGCAGAAGTTTGGTAGTACTGTTTTTGGGGAATCTGAGAAGGGATAATTTGGATCACATTGAAGCCTATAGTGACAAAAGGAAATATCCTCAGATAAAATATTGAAAGAATCATTCTGAGAAACTTCTTCGTGATGTGTGAATTCATCTCAGTTACTTCTTTCTTTTCATGGAGCAGATTCTAAAACGCATTTCATGGAATCTGCAAAGGGATATTTTGGAGTGCGTTGAGCTTTCTGAGAAAGTGCTTTCTGATATGTAAATTCATCTCACAGAGTGACACTGATATTTTCATTGAGAAGTTTTCTACCACTCTTTTCTTGGAATTTGCAGTGAGATATTTCAGAGCACATTGAACCTCATGGTGATAAAGGAAAACCTTATGTAAAACTAGCGGGAAGCTTTCTCATAAACTGCTTGATGCTGTATTACTTTGTATCACAGAGTTACAAGAATCTTTTCCTGGATCAGTTTGGTAGCACTGTTTTTGGTTAATTTGAGAAGAGATATTTTGGATAGCATTGAAACCTAGGGTGACAAAGGAAATATCCTCAGATAAAAATTAGAGAGAGGCTTTCTGAGAAAGTTCCTTGTGATGTTTGAATACATCTCACAGAGTTACACCATTATTTTCATGGTGCAGTTTGCTAACAGTTTTCCCTGTAATCTGCAAAGGGATATTTGGGGCCATATTCAGGCTGGTAGTGAAAAGTAAATATCCTTAAATAAAACCAAAAGAAGCTTTTAGAGAAACTGCTTTGTGATGTGTGAATTTGTCTCACAGAGTTAAACTGTTCTTCTCATTGAGCAGTTTGTTAACACTGTTTTGTGGAATTTGCAATGGGATATTTCGGAGCACATTGAAGCTCATGGTGACAAAGGAAATATCCTCAGATGAAAACTAGTAAGAAGCACTCTGAGAAATTGTTTTGTGATTTGTGAATTCATCTCACAGAGTTACACGTTTCTTTTCATGTACCAGTTTGGTAGTACTGTTTTTGAGGAATCTGAGGAGGGATATTTCGGATTGCATTGAAGCCGATGGTGACAAAGGAAAAACTCAGATGAAAACTTGAAAGAAGTTTTCTGAGAAATTTCTTTGTGATATGTGGTTTCATCTCACAGATTTACACCCTTCTTTTCATGGAGCAGGTTGCTAACACTGTTTTCGTGGAATCTGTAAAGGGATATTTGGGAGTGCATGGAAGCCGATGGTGGAAAAGAAAATATCCTGAAATAAAAACTAGAAAGAAGCTTTCTGAGAAATTTTTTGTGATGAGTTAATTCATCACACAGAGTTACACCTTTGTTTTCTTTGAGCAGCTTGGTAGCACTGTTTATATGGAATGTGCAAAGTTGTATCCAGGAGCTCCTAGAGACTTAGGGTTAAAAATAAATACCTTCAGGTAAAACTGGAGAGTCTTTTG
>NW_016864691.1:0-1042 GCF_001698545.2 Rhinopithecus bieti | reverse complement strand
TCAAGGAAGAAGCGTTCCAAGACTCTGCTCTCTGATATGTGCATTCACTTCACAGAGCTAATGCTTACCCCATCTCGCCCAGTTTCGAAACTCCGTCTTTGAAGAACCTGTAAAGGGATATTTAGTCACGCGTGGGGACTGGTGCTGAGCGAGGAAACATCTTCCGATGAAACCTGCAGAGAAACGTTCTGAGCAACTGCTTTGCGATGTATGGATTTGTCTCATAGGGTTAAACCATTCTTTGGATTGAGCAGCTTGAAATCACTGTTTTTGTGTAATCGAGGAAGGAGATTTGGGAACGATCCTTAGAATATGGAGAAAGAAATATCCTCAGGTAAAATCCAGAAGGAAGCTTTCTGTGAAACTGCTCTGTGTCGTCTTAATTCCTCTCACTCAGCTAAGCCTCTCTATTCTTTGAGCAGTTTCCTAGCCCTGTGTATGTTTTGCATGTGATGGGATATTCGGGAGTACTTTGAGGCTAACGGTGAGAAAGGAAATATGTTCAGACCGAAAATGGACAGAAGCTTTCCGAAGAACTGCTTAGTGATGTGTTCATTCCAGTCAGTGTTTTACCTCCCTTCTCATACAGGGTCAGGGAAACCCTTTTGGATAAACAGGTACCAAGTGATAATCAGGAGCATGTAGATACAGATGGTGAAAAGGGAAATAGCCTCAGACAAAAAATGGAAAGAAGCTTTCTAGGAAACTACTCTGTGATATGTATAATCATCTCACATAGAAAAAGCTTTCTTTACATTACGCAGCTTAGAAAATGTCATGGAAGGATCCATGAAGGGACCTTCGGGAGCACATTCTGGAATCTGGTTAAAAGGAAATATCTTCAGATAAAACTGGAAAGAAGCTTTCGATGAATCTGCTTTTACTATGTTTATTCATCTGACATAGATGAAGATTTCTTTACATTACGCAGCTTGGAAAATCCCTCGTGGATGTTTGGGATGACAGTCGGGCCCATGGTGAAATAGGAAATATAGTCAAATTAAAAGTGGAGAGAAGCGTTCTGAGAAACTGCTTGATGATG
>NW_016864690.1:0-1044 GCF_001698545.2 Rhinopithecus bieti | reverse complement strand
CATAAATGTGCTCTTTTGAGAAGTGTCTGTTCATATCCTTCAGCTACTTTTGATGGCATTGTTTTTTTCCTTGTAAATTTGTTTAAGTTCCTTACAGACTCTGGATATTAGCTCTCTGTCAGATAGATAGATTACAAAATTTTTGGTTGCCTGTTCACTCTGATGATAGTTTCTTTTGCTGTGCAGAAGCTCTTTAGTTTAATTAGATCCCATTTGTCTATTTTGGACTTTGTTGCCACTGCTGTTGGTGTTTTAGTCATGAAGTCTTTGCCTGTGTCTATGTCCTGAATGGTAGTGCCTAAGTTTTCTTCTAGGGTTTTTATGGTTTTAGGTCTTACATTTAAGTCTTGAATCCATCTTGAGTTAGGTTTGTGTATAAGGTGTAAGGAAGAGATCCAGTTTCAGCTTTCTACATATGGCTAGCCAGTTTCCCCAACACCATTTATTAAATAGGGAATCCTTTCCCCATTGCTTGTTTTGTCAGGTTTGTCAAAGATCAGATGGCTGTAGATGTGTGGTGTTTTTTCTGAGGGCTCTGTTCTGTTCCATTGGTCTATATATGTGTTTTGGTACCAGTACCATACTGTTTTGGTTCCTGTAGCCTTATAGTATAGTTTGAAGTCAGGTAGTGTGATGCCTCTAGCTTTGTTCATTTTGCTTAGATTTGTCTTGGCTATATGGGCTCTTTTTTGGTTCCATATGAAATGTAGTTTTTTCTAATTCTGTGAAGAAAGTCATTGGTAGTTTGATGGAGATAGCATTGAATCTATAAATTACTTTGGGCCATTTTCATGATATTGATTCTTTATGAGCATGGAATGTCTTTCCATTTGTTTATATCCTCTCCTATTTCCTTGAGCAGTGGTTTGTAGTTCTCCTTGAAGAGGTCCTTCACATTCCTTGTAAGTTGTATTCCTAGGTATTTTATTCTCTTTGTAGCAATTGTGAATGGGAGTTTACTCATGATTTGGCTCTCTGTGTATTACTGGTGTATAGAGGAATGCTTGTGATTTTTGCACATTGATTTTATGTCCTGAGACTTTG
>NW_016864689.1:0-875 GCF_001698545.2 Rhinopithecus bieti | reverse complement strand
CTTCCTTCCTTCCTTCCTTCCTTCCTTCCTTCCTCTCTCTCTCTCTTTCTTTTGAGACAGAGTCCCAGGCTGCAGTGCAGTTGCATGATCTCTGCTCACTGCAACATCTGCCTCCCAGGTTCAAGTAATTCCTTGCCTCAGCCTCCCAAGTAGCTGAGATTACAAGTGCATGCCACCACACCTGGCTAATTTTTGTATTTTTAGTAGAGGCAGTTTTCACCATGTTGGCCAGGCTGGTCTCAAACTCCTGGCCTCATGTGATCCACCCACCTCAGCCTCCCAAAGTGCTGGGATTGCAGGTGTGAGCCAATGCACCTGATCTGCCTCTTTTCTTTTCTTTTCTTTTCTTTTCTTTCTCTCTCTCTTTCATTTTTCCCTTCCTTCCCTCCCTCCTTTCTTTTCCTTCCTTCCTTCATTCTTTCCTTCCTTCCTTCCCTTCCTTTCCTTCCTTCCTCCTTCCTTTCCTTTCCTTTCTTTTCTTCCCCCTTCCCTCCCTCTCTTTTCCTTCCTTCTTTTCTTTTCTTTTCTTTTCTTTTCTTTTCTTTTCTTTTCTTTTCTTTTCTCTTTTCTTTTCTTTTCTTTTCTTTTCTTTTCTTTTCTTTTCTTTTCTTTCTTTCTTTCTTTCTTTCTTTCTTTCTTTCTTTCTTTCTTTCTTTCTTTCTTTCTCTCTCTCTCTCTCTCTCTTTCTTTCTTTCTCTCTTCTCTTTTCTTTTCTTTTTTTTTCTTTTTCTTCTCTTTCTTTCCCCTGGTCTACCTGCCTGCTGCCCTCCCTTTCTTGGTTCTTTCTTTTTCTTTCCTTCTTTCTTCCTTTTTTCCTTCTTTCTTTTCTCTGTCTCCCTCTCCCTACACACACACACACACACACACCCACCCAC
>NW_016864688.1:0-286 GCF_001698545.2 Rhinopithecus bieti | reverse complement strand
TATCTGATTTTATTTTCTTTGTCAAGATAGGCTTCAATGAGATCCAAAATATCCCTTCTCAGATTCCCCAAAAACAGTGCTACCAAAGTGCTAAATGAAAAGAATCATCTAACTCTGTGAGATGAATTAACACATCACAAAGCAGTTTCTCAGAAAGCCTCTTTCTAGTTATTATATGAGGATATTTCCATGGTCAACTACATTTTGTTTTTTTCTTTTTACTTTTTTCTTTTTTTTTTCTTTTATTTTATTATACTTTAAGTTACGGGTACATGTGCATAACGTG
>NW_016864687.1:0-310 GCF_001698545.2 Rhinopithecus bieti | reverse complement strand
TCATCTCTACTAAAATACAAAAATTAGCCAGGCGTGGTGGCGGGTGCCTGTAATCCCAGCTACTCAGGAGGCAAGGCAGGCGAATGGCTTGAACCCGGGAGATGGAGGTTGCAGTGAGCCGAGATCCTATCGCACACCAGCCTGGGTCACAGAGCAAGACTCTGTCTCTAAATAAATAAATAAAAAACAAATAAAAAAGAGACTTCAGTTGGCCCTGCTGGAGGCAGCTGCCCATGGAGTACCATGATTGACCTTGCCTCCTATCTACAGCCCAGCCCTATGATCCAAAGCCATTATAAACGACAGCCCC
>NW_016864686.1:0-1163 GCF_001698545.2 Rhinopithecus bieti | reverse complement strand
CCACTGCGCCCAGCCCTCTTTTCTCTCTTCTCTTCTCTTCTCTCTTTTCTTCTTTTTCTTTTCTTTTTTGTTTTTTGAGACAGGGACTCACTCTGTTGCCCAGGCTGAAAAGCAGTGGTGCAATCACAGTTCACTGCAGCCTTGACCTCCCGGACTCAGGTGACCCTCCCACCTCAGCCTCCTGAGTAGCTAAGACCACAAGTGCACGCCACCATGCCTGGCTCACTCATTTTTTCATATTTTTAGTAGAGACTGGGTCTTGCTATGTTGTCCCCAGGCTTGGCTTAAACTCCTGCGCCCAAACGATCTGCCCGCCTTGACCTCCTAAAGTGCTGGGGTTACTGACACGAGCTACTGCGCCCAGCCTTCTCTTCTGTTTTTGATTTTTTTTTCCCTTTCACTTTTCCAGGTTCAGTAACTTGCCCATCTGAGCCAGTTTCTACAAGGGAGCTAAGGATCTCCGCTCATGGGGGACAAAATGAGAGTGTGCGAATCAAGTTCTCCCAGCACCTCACCCACACAGAGACTCATTCTATTCGGGGGAAACCGAACATCAGGAATCAAATCATAAACATGACTGAGCGTGGCTAGGAGTGGGGCACAGGACTGCACAGAATCTGGCTCCTGTCTGCAAGGATCCACAATTTAATTAGGATATGTGACCTAAATAATAATAAAATAACAACAGTAACAATGGCCACCGAGTTTTAAGCCCCGCCACATGCCAGACACTTCACATCCCAGCTCCTCGTTTACTCCTCCCAGCAGCCCTAGCACGTGGGTTGCTTCTTGCTCCCATTTGACAGCAGAGCAGGAAACTGAGATGCAGAGAGGGTGAGAGCCCTGCCTGAGGTCACACAGCTTTTCACATCATTGTGCACGTGGAGGCCCTGCTGAAAGGGTGGCTCTGAGACAAATGACGGAACTTCCATGGGACAGATACTGTGCAGCTCCTAAAAACTCATCAGGACTGCTCATGAGCTCCTGGGCTGCTTAGGGACAGGGAAGATGCTCATATTACGTCGAGTGAAAAAAGCAGAACCGGTCAGATGCGGTGGCTCATGCCTGTAATCCCAGCATTTTGGGAGGCCAAGGCAGGAGGATGGTTTGAGCCTAGGAGTTCAAAACCAGCTTGGGCAACATGGCAAAACCCCATTTCTTTT
>NW_016864685.1:0-396 GCF_001698545.2 Rhinopithecus bieti | reverse complement strand
CAAAATGCTGGCTGTCAAATCCTGAAAGAAAATGAGACAAAACCATTTTGAAGGTGGATGTCATTCAGGAGACCTTGTAAATCTTAGAATGTCCTCTTACTAGATGAAGTGGAGGATGAGGTTGAATTATGGAGTTAGGTGACAGTGGACACATACTTCTCTGCCACAGTTCTTTTTTTTTAATCTGTAAAAATGGGGATGGTGACACTTAGGATTTTTTGTCATGACTGTAGCTACATGAAAAGCACTTAGGATGTGCCGTTGCATAGTGAGTGCTGCATCATTGTGTGAGCTATTATAATCATGGGAATAGATAAAGGTGCCACCCTGGCCATCCAGAGTGGGGAGGTACTTTCCAGTCACGGTCTAGTCAGGCCAGCTGTAGATGAAGCTGGT
>NW_016864684.1:0-1978 GCF_001698545.2 Rhinopithecus bieti | reverse complement strand
TGAAGGCCCTCACCAGGCACTAAATTTGCAGAAAACTTAATCTTGGACTTTCCAGCATCCACAGCTGTGAAAATAAATTTTGCAGTTTCTAAGCCACTCAATCTATAAATATTTTGTTATAGCAGTCCAAAGAGACAAAGGCACATCCCACCAAAGATGCTACATGACAATGTCATGTGGTTTAGGCTCTTCTTTGCTGTGATGGCTTCTTAAAACTTCATTTTGATGACTTAGACATTTTTGAAGAGTGCTTTGTAGACTGACTCACACTGAGATTTGTCTGATATTTTTCTTAGGTTTAGAGTGCATGAGTTTTGTGAGAAATACAACAGAGATAACTGGCCATTCTCATGACATCACATGGTACATGCTATCAACATGACTTCTCACTATTGATGTTAACTTTGATCACCTATTTGTCTGAGATAGTTTTTGTGAGGAATCTCCACTGTAAATCCATGCTTTCTGTCCTTTTCCCACTCTCTACTTTTTGAACTAAAGTCACTATCCACAGTGAACACATGAGGAGTGGGAAATTATGCTCTGCCTCCTTTAAGGTGGATTATCTATATAAGTTATTTGCAATTCTGCACATATTTAGTTATCTTCCATTTATTTGTTTATGGAACTATGTATATGTAATATGGACTTATGGATATTTATTTTAGGCTTTGAGTTGTCCTCCAACACTTCTCTGTTAATTTTGTCGCTCTAATTGTTCAAGCTTTGGTTCTTGGGGCTTTTAAATTGGCTCCTATTTCCCTTTGGCATACTCTCATTTTGTGATTCTTAAGTACTTCCTTACCTTCTAGCACTGCAAGATGCTCCAAGTTCATCTTGTATACTCCTTGCCACAGCAATGGTAGGCAGCCATTTCTCCAGGGAGCCTTGGTTAAGCTTTACTAAAGGATGATATTAGACATCAACATTAGGGCACTGCATAGGTTTGTTGTTCATGTGTGTCATTGCTTCTATGCCTTCTCAGAGAAAAGAGCAATGAAATTTATGTGTGTATACCAACACATGTATATACACAACTCAAAAAATATTCAGTCATGTATGTATGTATGTATTTATTTATTTATTTATCTATCTATCTATCTATCTATCTATCTATCTATCTATCTATTGAGACAGAGTCTCACTCAGTTGCCCAGGCTGGAGGGCAATGGTGTGATCTTGGCTCACTCCAACCTCTGCCTCCCGGGTTCAAGCGATTCTCTTGCCTCAGCCTCCCGCGTAGCTGGGAGTACAGGTGCACACCACCACGTCAGGCTAATTTTTGTATTTTTAGTAGAGATGGGGTTTCACCGTGTTAGCCAGGATGGTCTCTATCTCCTGACCTCGTAATCTGCCTGCCTGGACCTCCCAAAGCAAAAAATATTTATATATGTATACATCTGTGTCATATCAGGCTAAACCATGAGTTCATACTGATCTCTCCAACTCTAATTCATTGTCACATGTGTTATTCTAGCCTTCTCCATTTGATTATCTATAACCTCTCTCTTTAATTATTAGAAATTTGAGTCCCATGATTTGCCATACATTTACTTAATTTTTCAATTACAATATACTTGTATTGTGGTTTCAGAATCATTAACCCATGTGCCACACGAAGATAGCTTACAGACAGACATGCTCTCGGTTTTGACAATTATAAATAAAGCTGCTATAAACAGTTGTATAGTTCTGTGTGGACATAAGTGTAAAAAATAGTTGGTTGCATAAATAAGACTGTTACTGCTACATTATAAGGTAAGACAATGCTTAACTTTGTAAGAAACTGCCAAAGTATTTTTATTGTTTTGTATTTTCACCAGCAATGAATGAGCATTTCTCTTGTTCTACGTTATCACCAGGAATGAGTATTATAAGTTTTTTTTTTTTTTTTTTTTTTCCCCGGAAAGAAAGAGCCTTTCTCTTTTTTTTCCTTTTCCCCCGGGATGAGGATTTTAAATTTTTTTTTTTTTTTTTT
>NW_016864682.1:0-2394 GCF_001698545.2 Rhinopithecus bieti | reverse complement strand
CCAGGTGTATCTTTGTGGTGTTCTCTGTATTTCCTGAATATGAATGTTGTCCTGTCTTGTTAGGTTGGGTAAGTTCTCGTGGCTTATATCCTGAAGGGTGTTTTTTTAACTTGGTTCCATTTTCCCTATCACCAATCAAATGTAGGTTTGCTCTTTTTACATAATCCCATATTTCTTGGAGGCTTTCTTCATTCCTTTTCATTCTTTTTTCTCTAATCTTGTCTTCATGCTTTATTTCATTAAGTTGATCTTCAGTCTCTGATATTCTTTCTTCCGCTTGATTGATTCAGCTATTGATACTTGTGCATGCTTCACGAAGTTCTTGTGGTGTGTTTTTCAACTCCATCAGCCCATTCATCTTCTTCTCTTAGCTGGTTATTCTAGTTAGCAATTCCTCTAATTTTTTTTCAAGGTTCTTAGCTTCCTTGATTGGGTTAGAATATGCTCCTTTAGCTCAGCAGAGTTTGTTATTACCCACCTTCTGAAGCCTAGTTCTGTCAATTCGCCAAACTTATTCTCTGTCCAGTTTTGCTCCCTTGCTCATGAGGAGTTGTGATCTTTTGGAGGAGAAGAGACATTCTGGTTTTGGGAATTTTCAGCCTTTTTGCACTCATCTTTTCTCATCTTCATGGATTTATCTGCCTTTGGCCTTTGATGTTGATGACCTTTGGAACAGGTTTTGTGTACATCCTTTTTGTTGATGTTGCTGCTATTCCTTTCTGTTTGTTAGTTTTCCTTCTAATAGGGCCCTCTGCTGCAGGTCTGCTGAAGTTTGCTGAAGGTCTACTTCAGACCCTGTTTGCTTTGGTATCACCAACGGAGGCTGCAGGACAGCAAAGATTGCTGCCTCTCCTTTCTCTGTAAGGTTCGTCCCAGAAGGGCACTTGCCAGATGCCAGCTGGAACTCCCCTCTATGAAGTGTCTCTTGACTACTCCTGGGAGTTGTCTTCCAGTCAGGAGGCACGGTTGTCAGGGGCCCACTTGAGGAGGCAGTCTTTCCCTTAGCAGAGCTTGAGCGCTGTGCTGGGAGATCTGCTGCTCTTTTCAGAGCCGGCAGACAGGAATGTTTAAGTCTGCTACAGCTGCTCCCACAGCCGCCCGTTCCCCCAGGTGCTCTGTTCCAGGGAGATGTTTTATCTATAAGTCTTTGACTGCAGCTGCTGCCTTTCTTTCAGAGATGGCCTGCCCAGAGAGGAGGAATCTAGAGATGTCATCTGGCTACAGTGGCTTTGCCAATCTGTGGTGGGCTTTGCCCAGTTCAGATTTCCTGGCAGCTTTGTTTATACTTTGAGGGTAAAACTGCCTACTCAAGCCTCAGTAATGGTGGACTCCCCTTCCCCCAACAAGCTGGGACATCCCAGGTTGACTTCAGACTGCTGTGCTGGCAGTGAGAATTTCAGGCCAGTGGACCTTAGCTTCCTGGGCTCCATGGGAGTGGGATCCGCTGAGCTAGACCACTTGGCTCACTGGCTTTAGCCCCCTTTCCAGCAGGAGTGAACAGTTCTAACTCGCTGGCATTCCAGGAGCCACTGGGGTATGAAAAAAACACTTCTGCAGCTAGCTCGATGTCTGTCCAAATGGGCACCTAGTTTTTGGCTTGAAACCCAGGGCCATGGTGGTGTCGGCACCCAAGGGAATCTTCTGGTCTGTGGGTTGCAAAGTCTGTGGGAAAAGTATAGTAACTGGGCCGGAATGCATTGTTCCTCACTCACGGCACAGTCCCTCATGGCTTCCCTTGACTTGGGGAGGGAGTTCCCTGACCCCTTGTGGTTCCCAGGTGAGGCAACACCCCACCCTGCTTCTGCTCGCCCTCTGTGGGCTGCACTCACTGTCTAACTAGTCCAGTGAGATGAGCTGGGTACTTTAGTTGAAAATGCAGAAATCAACTGCCTCCTTCATTGATCTCGCTGGGAGCTGCAGACCAGAGCTGTTTCTGTTCAGCCATCTTGCCAGCCACCCCTTTAGACATCATATCTAAGAAATCATAGCAAAATCCAGTGTCGTGACAATTTCTTCTTTTCTTCTGAGTGTTTTATAGTTGTAGCTCTTACATTTAGTGCATTGATACACTTTGAGTTAATTTTTATCTATGTGAGGTCAGCTTCCTACTTCACTCTTTTGCATGGGGATATCCAGGTTTCCCTGTAGCATTTGTTGAGAAGACATACTTTCTCCTTCGAATGTTTAATACTCTTGTTGAATATAGTTGCCCATATATTTGAGACTTTACTTCTAGGCTCAGTGTTCTATTTCATTGGTTTGTATGTCTTTCTTTATGCCAGTACTACACTTTTTTGATCACTTGAGCTTTTTATTATTATTATTATTATACTTTAAGTTCTAGGGTACATGTGCACAGTGTGCAGGTTTGTTAAAGATATATATATATATATA
>NW_016864681.1:0-1452 GCF_001698545.2 Rhinopithecus bieti | reverse complement strand
TTTCTTTTCTTTTCTTTTTTTTTTTTTTTGAGACGGAGTTTCGCTCTTGTTGCCCAGGCTGGAGTGCAATGGCGCAATCTGAGCTCACTGCAACCTCCGCCTCCCTGGTTCAAGCGATTCTCCTGCCTCAGCCTCCTAAGTAGCTGGGATTACAGGCACCTGCCACCAGGCCCAGCTAATTTTTGTATTTTTAGTAGACAGGGTCTCGCCATGTTGGCCAGGCTAGTCTTGAACTCCTGACCTCGGGTGATCCACCTGCCTTGGCCTCCCAAAGTGCTGGGGATTACAGGCGTGAGCCACCGCGCCCGGCCCCTTTTCTTTTCCTTTCAACGTTTTTTTTGAGGTATAACTTACATGGCATCAATTTCATTCATTTTAGGTGTACAATTCAATGATTTTTCTTTTTTTTTTTCTACCCAGAGGTTGCAGTGAGCTGAGATTGCACCACTGCACTCAATCTGCGGGACACAGTGAGACTCCATCTCACACACACACAGAAAAGTGTGTATGTGTGTGTATATCCCCTATTGAAGGATATTTAAGTTGAGGAGTTGAGGTTCTTTTTTTTCTTTTCTTTTTGAGATGGAGTCTTGCTCTGTCACCCAGGCTGGAATCCAGTGGTGCAATCTCGGCTTACTGCAACCTCCACCTCCTGGGTGCAAGTGATTCTCCAGCCTCAGCCTCCCAAGTAGCTGGGATTACAGGCATGTGCCACCACGCCCAGTGGTGATTTTGTGATTTTAGTAGAGACGGGGTTTCGCCATGTTGGCCAAGCTGGTCTCAAACTCCTGATCTCAGGTGATCCACCCGCCTGGGCCTTCCAAAGTGCTAGGATTACCGGCGTGAGCCACTGGCCGCGGCCGAGGAGGTTCATTTTTTAGCCCATTAAAAATAGTAGAACAGGGCAGGGCGTGGTGGTTCATGCCTGTAATCCCAGCACTTTGGGAGGCCCAGGCAGGCTGATCCCTTGAGGTCAGGAGTTCGAGACCAGTGTGCCCAACATGGTGAAACCTTGCCTCTACTAAAAATACAAAAACTAGCTGGGCGTTGTTGCGGGCACCTGTAATCTCAGCTACTTGAGAGGCTGAGGCAGGAGAATCGCTTGAACCCGAAAGGTGGAGGTTGCAGTGAGCCAAGATCGTGCCACTGTACTTCAGCCTGGGCAACAGAGCAAGACTCTCTCTCAAAAAAAAAAAAAAAAAAAGAAAAGAAAAGAAAAGAAAAGAAAAGAAAAGAAAAGAAAGAAAAGCTGGGTGCGGTGGCTCACGCCTGTTATCCCAGCACTTTGGGAGGCCGAGGCGGGTGGATCACGAGGTCAGGAGATCAAGACCATCCTGGCTAACTCAGTGAAACCCTGTCTCTACTAAAAAAAAATACAAAAAATTAGCTGGGCGTGGCGGTGGGCACCTGTAGTCCCAGTTACTCGGGAGGCTGAGGCAGGAGAATGGCGTG
>NW_016864680.1:6175-7333 GCF_001698545.2 Rhinopithecus bieti | reverse complement strand
TTTATTACAGACTCTGATGTTTGAGTGTTCTCTTTAAGAAATAGTATTAAAATTATAATTAAAAAGTGCTACTTATACCAAATTCAGTGGTACACAATACTGCACTCCGAAATGTATATATAGTATACATCATATATGTTTATAAAACTTTGTTTGTAATTACACATTTGTTTATATATTGTAATATAGATTTGCATATTTATATACAACATGAATACTATATTAATGTTAATTACATTTCATATTTATATTGTACTATTGATATAATTTTACATTGTATATGGATTGATATGTATGTATGTTTTTAACTTTCATATGATATTAGTATCAATGCATGGTGTCAATATTAATTATTTTCTCATTTTATGGATAAGGAAATTGGGGTCCAGGGAGTTTGACTAACTTCCTAGGAACTGTAATGAAGTGTCAGGTTGGGGATATAAACATGAAATGTCTCTAGAACTGTATCCCGTTGGACCGCCTTCTTTGCGACCACACTAGTCCTCATACACATGCAGGTGTTGGGAACCACTGCAGACTTACAGAATGAGAATCATCATGCAGTTTCAGAATCTGAACTTTTAATGCATCATACAAGTGATTCTTAAGCAACCAATAATTTGAAGATTGCTGCTTTCCCAATTTAGCTGGTTTTAACGCCACTTTCGGTTTTACATTTTAGGGGGGAATTTAGAGATTCAGTGATGATTTTGCAATGTTGTTCCCAGCTCTCTTCGCTAATTGTTTCCTATGTTTTCCATAGAGGGACTTATGAAATGTGAGTGAGTGCTCACAACATCCCCAAAGGAAATATCAGTTACTAGAAATGAATCACTGATTTGCCTGAATATATTTTTAAAGGGAACACAAAGGCAGGAAAAGAAACAATTTAAATCCTGTACCAATTTGTACATGCTGAAGAACTTATATTTCCTAATCAGACTCAAAATCACTCATTATTATATAGGTCTAGTCTTCCATCAAAAACTGTCTTTGTGTCTAATCCATCTTGAATTAATCTTTGTATAAGGGGTAAGGAAAGGATCCAGTTTCAGCTTTCTACTTATGGCTAGCCAATTTTCCCAGCACCATTTATTAAATAGGGAATCCTTTCCCCATTTCTTGTTTCTCTCAGGTTTGTCAAAGATCAGATGGCTG
>NW_016864680.1:0-5227 GCF_001698545.2 Rhinopithecus bieti | reverse complement strand
AAAAAAAAAAAAAAAAAAAAAAAAAAAAAAAAAAAAAAATGTACCACAAATTGAATGGGATTAAAAACTGAAATTAAAAAACAAGATGCTCAAAACATTCTGGAGACCAGAAGTCAGAATTCAGGTGTCTCATGGCTGCACTCCCATAAGAGGATCTGGGAAAGTTTCCTTCCTGCCTCCCACATGGGCTTCTCCTCTGTGTCTATATCTCCTCTTCTATCTTTTCAAAGCACTCTGGTCATTGTATTTAGGGCCAGCCTAATCCAGGATGACCTCGTATTAACTTAATTATATCTACAAAAAGCCTATTACCAAAGAAGACCACTTTCCTAGCTTCAGATTGGATATATGTGTTTGTGTATGTATATGGTGGAGAGGTGGAGAGGACCATTCAACGAATCAAATGACTTTCAGTATAAAAATATAATGGAACACTTGCATAATTTTAGACAAGTTTGAAAATAATGGATGAGGACTTATTGTACTGACGTAAACATTTTAGGAAAAGTATATCCTCATAGGCTTAAGGTAAAGCTTTATGACAAAATTAGCCAGGAACTTGTGCCTATATACACCTGTGACTGTTCTGTGCATACTAAGTCTGGGTATTGATAAATAGCTATGGTTGGTTTCCTTTTGAAGGGAGGATGTATTTCCTGGCACTCTGAAAAGCTTCTCTGAGTATATCATTGCCCTTTCTATAAATCTGTTATTCTTCTGACATTCTTCTCCACAGAACTAAACCCCAATGGTATTTGTAGAAAGGAGACACAGAAATTTATTACATCTTCTTTACTTTAACCTTTTGGTTATGTAATTTTTTTCTTCTCTTCTGCAATGTGCTAGTATTTTTTCTCACAGTCAATATTATACTGAATAGGCAAAAGCTGTAAGCATTCCCTTTGAAAATGGGCACAAGACAGAGATGCCCTCTCTCACCACTGCTATTCAACATAGTGTTTCTAGTATTCTTTCTCTAAGTGCAGATCATGGAAAAGCTTTCCGTCAAATCACTTACTAGAATTTTTGTTATTTTACAACCAGGTCTGTTGACATTCTGTAATTCTGCTAACCAACACAGATGTTAGAGGTGAGACTCAATACAGCAAAATCTTCTTATTTATGAAGTATTTTATTTGCATATGTTTGATCCCTCTATCTGGCCACATATATTCAGTTTATTTATTTTTTTACCACAGTAACTACTTTTTTGTTCCAGAAGCTAGATACACAATGCCCTTGCATTGCACCTCATAAACTGACTTTCTTGTGTAGAGTTAGTATTTAACACACAGAGTAAATATTAGACAATGGCTTTCTGTACCTTCTTGTGGGATGTTAGATTCCCACTACCACTAAATCCCACCTCTTTGGTTATGTTGTGAATAAAATCATGATAGCATAAGTGGCTAATTTCTAAATATGGCATATAACACCAGTCTACATTTTCCAAGAGAAAATTAATGCTAAACACAGCAAAGTGAGTCTCTCTGTATTGTTTTAAAGTGCTATTCAATTTTTTGGCTGGTATCATAAAATGTAGTCCTTCAAAAGTGTACTTTTCTCCCTCATAACAGAAAAATGTAACCATTATTAAGGCCACATGAAAGATTGACAGGTGCTTGAAAAGGTGAGAGGAAAAGAGATCTACAACCCCAAACATTCCATATGTGCTCAGATTTGCAAGACTGAGCAGAATGAGCTTGAGAATGAGTCAAAGAATACATTCTTTTCAGCTGTGTGTGCATTATTTTTGCTCCAGAGATGAGTTTTACAAATGAATGTCCGTCCTTATAAAGGGAATTGTGCAAAAGCAAATGAGTAGCTTAGTGCCTGAAAGCCTATTACCACCATTGTGAGATATTTTGTGTCAATGTCTGCAGACACTTGCTAAAAATTCTCTGTGGTTTACATATCCATTCATATGGGGAAAATATGTCATCAAAGAAAGACCATGAGCTTCCAAAGACAATTACATTCATGTGCAGGCATGGCCTCTTAACTTGGAGACAGGCTATAGAGTGATTTTGACTTCCTCCATCTGCATCTTGTACATGCATATCTCTATCAAAGGTAATACATGCCTATCACATGATCTGTCTCACGTACAGTGCTGAGGATTATGTTTGGGTCTAAATACAGAAATTTAAGAGCCAAGAAACTGGATTTACATCTCTACTCAGCCATTTACTACCCAAGTGAATGGATACCCAACTTAATTTTGCTATGCCGCAGTTTCCTCAGCTATAAAATAGGAAAAATAATTGAATTTATTTTCATTGTGTGGCTAATACATTACATAACAATACATGTTAAAAGCTTACAATCATGCCTGACACATTTTAAGTGAACATATATCTTTTTCACTATTTTTAGAGAGGACATTCTAATAGGGATAGCTTCTATACTTTTCAGTATTATCAGGAACAAGGAAAGGTTGGATTGAGAGCAAACTTCTCCAGTATACCGTTGAGTCCTTTAAATATGAAAAATAGAAAGAATATCAGATATACCAAATAAACATCTTATCCGGGGTTGTATTAGGGGAATTCAATTTTAATTCCTGTTATCATTGAAAAATGAAAATGAATTTTGTCATTATATCAATGTTTTAGTAGTGTAGTTCTCTCAAGGGAGAAAATCATTAGACAAGAAAAGATTACTTAAATATGTATAAAAATATAAAAACCAACGTGACAATATGTTTACAGGGAAACAAAATATTATTTTAAAAAATTCAGTCTCTAAATAATGATTATTTCAAAATAATCATTTTATAAGCAATTGTTCTTTTCAGAGAGTGACTGAATAAAATCATGTCAAATACCTTGTAAAGCAAACAGAATTTCCTTGAAGGACACTGGTAGGACCAAATCATTCATAATTTGCCATCAAAACATGTTCTCAAAGGAAAGGTGAAGTCCCATTTTATTTCCTCTTCAAATTATTTTTGAATTTCTCATGCAAATCATATTACACTGGTTTACTATAATGTTATTAAGATTTCCACACACACACACACAAAGATACACAACCTGGACATTAAGTTAATTTTCACACTATATTGGCCTTTAGTTTTAAATACAGTTTTTACTCTTGGCTATTTTTACTATTGGCTTTGAACTTCTTTAAATGACCCCATTCTCTGTAGTCAATCAATTATACCACTGAAAATATCAAACATTTAGCAACAGGAAAAGAGTCCAATCATCAAATTGTTAAATTGTGTAATAATTAATATTAGTTCTTTATAAAGTGTTAAGATAATGCTGATTTTTTCTTTGTTCATTTTTATGAATGTAAGTGTTCTACATTTAAATTATGTTCTAATATAAAATAAAATATCCTTCATTGCCCTCGCCATCACTTCTTTGACTTTTTCTGGTAGATACATGATTTATATCATTCTTAGGGTCATTTGGAATTGACATATTTTCCCTAGCTTCTACATGACATTAACTAGAACTTTCATAAACCGTCCAGCACAATTTTTGAGTTAACTTTAATAATGTATCAATCAATATACCTTCATTTTATATATATCTTACCATCCCTGCATTTTTTTATATAACTCTTCCAAAAGTCCATGTTGTGTGAATTTTCCTTACTTCAGCTAAAAACAAGGTCCTTGTCACAGAACCATAAAAATTTAGACTTGCAGATGATTTGAAGGGTGAGTAAAGCAGGGTTTTAGCAAATAAAAAGGAAAAAAAAAAAGGGGAAACAGGTACTCTCCGCAAGGCAGAGGTCCTCCAATATGCTTCTTGCCTCACAACTTGTATTGCAAGTACCACCCAGAAAGAGGATGGAACTAGCTCATCCCCACTGCAAATGGTGCAAACATTTGTGTCTCCATCCCACACTGCTCTCCTCCCAGCATATAGGTTGGTTGCAGGTTGTGCCAGGGAACCCTTGCCGCCTGGCTGTCTCATTATTAGAGTCATTGAATTTGGTAAAATGCTTTTTTTGGCAAAAAAAATTACCTGCTTCTTTTAGAATATGTCTGGGAATATGTATCATAGAGAAGAAACCCTCTTACCCAGAAACTATAAGTTTTAATTTAGAAAGAAATGTTTCTAATACATATACCACATATTGAAGACACAAGCCTTAGTATAAGCCTAACAAACCATGTTTTCCACTTTTATAACGCAAAGGCAAGAGAGAGGAAAGTGCCAATAGCAGTGAAAAATATGATGAAGATGTTAATGCCAGCATCTGGGAAGAATTTAGAGATTGAAGCAAATTATTTTCTAGAACAAACAAACAAAGAAAAAAACAAAGAAGACACAGAAACATAAAAACCTACATAGGTTTTTTATCATAGCCAACTCTGCCTTCATTTGATGACATAGAACAAAGATGAACACAATTTACCATAAGGGACAGAGATCCAGGTTGTCCACTCTGACATGGTAAAGCAAAAGCACCTACAGACAACATGTAGATGCAAGTGCCTGACTGTGCACTAATACAATTTGACTTTTAAAAAACAGACCAGAAGGCCTATGGCAGAATGTAGTCTATCAGCACTCTACCTTAGAATTCCACCTAAAGAGAGCAAATAATATTCTCCTCACCATTTACACAGTGCCAATTCCTAAGTTAAACTCAAAGATCAACAAATAAAGCCCAAAATAAATAAAATGTATGAAAATTCTCCAATTCTCCAGAGCATTATACTGGTCTGTCCTCAGCCCACAATATCCCTCGCATATTTCTGCACATCTGATTCTGTTTTTCTACATCCAGTGAGAAGGTTCAGGTTCCAGGATCAGTTGCTAAGCTTCCAGCAGAGCTATGTATCATGAGAGACAGTTTGACCCTAACTATAAGGCTGTAGGTGGGGTCTAAGAAAATGAGCCCTGGTAGCCATGCATCTGATAATAATTTGTTTTTAAATTTATTTTAGATCTGCTCAGAAAAGTAGGGAAATAGACTGACAATGTAGGAGGAAACTAACACTGTTAAAAACTATGAGGCAACTGCAACTTGGAACAGAGAGGGCCCAAAGTTGTCATGTCAAGCTGCCCCACAGCCCAGGTTGGGGCAGTTGTCAAGTACTGAGGTTTTGAGAACTTCCCTCCACCTCCCTGGTGACAAGCATCACCTTGTTCAAGATGAGAAAGAGCAAAGGTTTTTTTAAAATGCAGAACAAACACATGGAGACTTTATCCAGGGTATGCAAACACATCTGGAATAGCCTACCATGTCACAAGAAAAAAAA
>NW_016864679.1:0-753 GCF_001698545.2 Rhinopithecus bieti | reverse complement strand
AAAAAATATATATATATATATATAAAAACATACGAATCTATGTTTTTTGCCCACCTAATTTAGGGACAGAGATGGTATGTTACTTAATTATAAACACAAAGAAAGTGGCTGACCTGAGACTTTAACCCATGGCTGCCTGAATCCAAAGCCTTACCAGCTTTCTGACTGGCTCTTCTCTGGGCTGAATTCTTGGGTAGTGCTTGGCTCACACTACTGTCTGAGTCTGTTCCCATTCCTCACTCTTGCCCTTCCAGGGTCCTAGGAAAAGAATATCTTTGGCTGTGAGAGGGTGGTGGCCAGGGGCATGCCTCTTTTTCAACTGTCCTTCTCCTTGCTCTAGTCCACATTTCCTAGGAAATCACTGGGTAGAGAGTTTACGTTTTACTTTTGGATTCTGGACATGACCTAATTGTGGACATTAGGTAAGAGAGCTGGATAGGGAGGTGAAGAGGAGGGACTCTGTTGATCATCGTCTTGGCTTTGTGGCTCAGCTGTCCATGCCCTTAGAAGTAAGGAAGTGGCACTCACCTCTCCTGCTGACTGTGGCGGGTAATTTAGTCACCAGAGAAAGGGCTAATATGTGGCATTCAGGCCACCACTTCTCTTTTCTGGGCTTATGGCTGACATCACCAAGTTATTACAAGATGACAAGGCCCCATAAGCCTCAATGCTGCACTCCAGGAAGCTACAACCAAACCCAAAGAAGGTGGCTGGGCCAGGTGGTGAGTTTGGAGCCTTCTCAGCTCCAAACTC
>NW_016864678.1:10033-11957 GCF_001698545.2 Rhinopithecus bieti | reverse complement strand
ATTCCCAAACTACCAAGGCAGGCCAACATTCAAATTCAGGAAATACAGAGAATGCTACAAAGATACTCGTAGAGAAGAGCAACCCCAAGACACATAATTATCAGATTCACCAAGGTTGAAACGAAGGAAAAAATGTTAAGGGCAGTCAGAGAGAAAGGTGGGGTTACCTACAAAGGGAAGCCCATCAGACTAACAGCAGATCTCTCTGCAGAAACTCTACAAGCCAAAGGAGAGTGGGGCCAATATTGAAGTTTCTCAAAGAAAAGAACTTTCAACCCAGAATTTTATATCCAGCCAAACTAAGCTTCATAAGTGAAGGAGAAATAAAAGCCTTTACAGACAAGAAAATGCTGAGAGATTATGTCACCACCAGGCTTGCCTACAAGAGCTCCTATAGGAAGCACTAAACATGGAAAGGAACAACTGGTAACAGCAACTGTAAAACATGCCAAATTGTAAAGACCATCAATGTTAGGAAGAAACTACATCAACTAATGAGCAAAATAACCAGCTAATATCATAAGGACAGGATCGAATTCACACATAAAATATTAACGTTAAATGTAAATGGGCTAAATGCTCTAATTAAAAGACACAGACTGGCAAATTAGATAAAGAGTCAAGACTCATCAGTGTGCTGTACTCAGGAAACCCATCTCATGTGCAGAGACACACACAGGGTCAAAATAAAGGGATGGAGGAAGATCTATCAAGCAAATGGAAAACAAACAAACAAAAAAGCAGAGGTTGCAATCTCAGTCTCTGATAAAACAGACTTTAAACTAACAAAGATCAAAAGAGACAAAGAAGGCCATTACATAATGGTAAAGGGATCAATTCAACAAGAAGAGCTAACTATCTTAAATTTTATGTACCCAATGCAGGAGCACCTAGATTCATAAAGCAAATCCTTACAGACCTACAAAGAGACTTAGACCCCACACAATAATAATGGGAGACTTTAACACCCCACTGACAGCATTAGACATATGAACGAGACAGAAAGTTAACAAGGATATCCAGGACTTGAACTCAGCTCTGCACCAAGCAAACCTAATAGACATCTACAGCACTCTCCCAAGACTAAACCAGGAAGAAGTTGAATCCTTGAATAGACCAATAACAGGTTCTGAAATTGAGGCAATAATTAATAGCCTACCAACCAAAAGGTCCAGGACCAGATGGATTTACAGACAAATTGTACCAGAGGTACAAAGAGGAGCTGGTACCATACCTTCTGAAACTATTCCAATCAATAGAAAAGAGGGAATCCTCCCTAACTCACTTTATGAGGCCAGCATCATCCTGATACCAAAGCCTGGCAGAGACACAACAGAAAAAAGAGAATTTTAGCCCAATATCCTTGATGAACATTGATGCAAAATCCTCAATAAAATACTGGCAAACCGAATCCATCAGCACATCAAAAGCTTATCCACCACGATCAAGCTGGCTTCATCCCTGGGATGCAAGGCTGGTTCGACATATGGAAATCAATAAACGTAATCCAGCGTATAAACAGAACCAAAGACAAAACCACATGATTATCTCAATAGATGCAGAAAAGGCCTTCAACAAAATTCAACAGCCCTTCATGCTAAAACACTGAATACACTAGGTATTGATGGGATGTATCTCAAAATAATAAAAGCCGTTTATGATAAACCCACAGCCAATATCATACTGAATGGGCAAAAACTGGAAGCATTCCCTTTGAAAACTGGCACAAGACAGGGATACCCTCTCGTACCACTCTTATTCAACATAGTGTTGGAAGTTCTGGCCTGGGAAATCAGGCAGGAGAAAGAAATAAAGGGTATTCAATTAGGAAAAGAGGAAGTCAGATTGTCCCTGTTTGCAGATGACATGATTGTATATTTAGAAAACCCCATCGTCTCAGCCCAAAATCTCCTTAAGCTGATAA
>NW_016864678.1:3203-8556 GCF_001698545.2 Rhinopithecus bieti | reverse complement strand
CAAACAACCCCATCAAAAAGTGGGCAAAGGATATGAACAGACACTTCTCAAAAGAAGACATCTATGCAGCCAACAGACACATGAAAAAATACTCATCATCACTCACCATCAGAGAAATGCAAATCAAAACCACAATGAGATACCATCTCATGTCAGTTAGAATGGCAATCATTAAAAGTCAGGAAACAACTGGAGAGGATGTGGAGAAATAGGAACGCTTTTACACTAGTTTATGCTGTAAACTAGTTCAACCATTGTGGAAGATGGTGTGGCGATTCCTCA
The DNA here is from genome assembly GCF_001698545.2 of Rhinopithecus bieti. NCBI lineage: Eukaryota > Metazoa > Chordata > Mammalia > Primates > Cercopithecidae > Rhinopithecus > Rhinopithecus bieti. The sequence continues at coordinate 8,274 of NW_016864678.1, read as the reverse complement.
AGGATCTAAAACTAGAAACATCATTTGACCCATTAGCCATCCCATTACCATTACCCATTACTGGGTACATAGCCAAAGGATTATAAATCATGCTGCTATAAAGACACATAAACACGTATGTTTACAGTGGCACTATTCACAATAGCAAAGACTTGGAACCAATCTAAATGTCCATCAATGACAGACTGGATTAAGAAAATGTGTCACATATACACCATGGAATACTATGAAGCCATAAAAAAGAATGAGTTCATGTCCTTTGTAGGGACATGGATGAAGCTGGAAACAATCATTCTCAGCAAACTATCGCAAGGACAGAAATAGAAATCCAAACACCGCATGTTCTCACTCATAGGTGGGAAATGAACAATGAGAACACTTGGACATAGAGCGGGGAACATCACACAACAGGACCTGGTGTGGGGTGGGGTAGGGGAGGGATAGCATGAGGAAAATACCTAATGTAAATGATGAGTTAATGGGTGCAGCACACCAACATGGCACATGTATACACATGTAACAAACCTGCACATTGTGCACATGTACCCTAGAACTTAACGTAGAATTTTTTTAAAAAAGCAAAGGTAAATTATCCGTAACATACTCTGAAGTGCATCAGAAAATAAGATGGATTAATGGATAGGTGGAAGATAAATGGAAAGATAAAAAAACAAACAAAAAAAAATGGTAATAATCTCAGATTCTTCATGCTTTTTTTTTTTTTTAAGATGGAATCTCTCTGTTATCCAGGCTAGCGCAGTGGCGCAATCTTGGCTCACTGCAACCTTCACCACCCAAGTTCAAACGACTCTTGTGCCTCACCCTCACAAGTAGCTGGGACTACAGGTGTGCACCACCACACCTAGCCAATCTTTTGTATTTTAAGAAAGACGAGGTTTTGCCATATTAGCCAGGCTGGCCTCAAACTCTGGGCCTCAAGTATCTGCCCACCTCAGCCTCCCATTGTGCTGGAATTAGGAGCCTGAGCCATGGAGCCCAGCTCACCATTTCTAAAGCTGAATTCACATTTTTTGCTTTCAGACTCCTTCCATGGTTCCAATCACATTGAATGGAAGCACCAATCACGTAGTTATCTTTGCCAAAACTTGTGCCACCTTTACTACTGTTTCTTCCACAAACCTCCACATGTAGTAAATCAACTCTGTTGTTGTTACTAGTTCAATATTTCACAAATTCATCTAGTTTTTTTCATCGCTACTGCTACCATCATAGTTTATGCTGCTAATGCCTCTCAAGTAATTGCTCAGAAAGTCCTCGCTTTGTATCCCTGCCTCTAATTTGACTCCTTCCAATCCATTCTCCACATTGTTGCCAGGGCAATTTTCCAAAAAACAATTATGTCACTTCTCTGAAAAGCCTTAATGAATACTCATTGCACCAAGGATGAAATTGGGATGATACACAAGACCATGCATGAAATGATCCTTACTCACAGCTCTGGCCTCACCTCTGAACACTAAAGTCTTAGGGTCCTATGAGTCATACCATGTTCCCTAGACTCTTTGCCTTTTTACATATCATTTCATCTGAAATGCACTTACCTATCAGTGCTTTCCTCTCTCTTCCAACCCTTCACCTGACTAATGCTTATACATGCTAGGCCTCAGATTAGCCAAAACTTTCTCCAGGGAGCTTTCCCCAACATCAGGCCCCACTAGGATTCAGTTAGATGGGCAAACCCAGTTTCACCATAGGTACTTTCAGAGTTCCTTGTGCCTTCCTCAATCATAACATCATCTTACACACTTAGATTTTAACTACCTATTTACTTGTCTCCTCCACAAAACTGTAAGCAACTTGAGCCATAACAGGTAACTTACTATTTTATACCCAGGTTCTTAAACATAGTAAATGTTCTACAAATATTTGCTGTCAGATAAATTAATCAATGAATGAATAAACGAATGCCATCTCTGCTGAACAAGAACATAAGTCCCACATGACAAAATCTGAATCTGATAAATTTGCAATCATCATATAATATGCTCTAAAAAATGAGGTTTTGGAGGTTTTTTTAAATTTCAGATAGGTCAAAATAAACCTTAAACTTCAAAGAACATTATGTATAATAGAAAAGTATATTTATAAGGTTGAGAAAGGGATCTCAAGAATAACACAATTCAAGCCCCTGCCTTTAAACAAATAAAAGATAATCAATCCCTCAGCTTTGTTTTTTGTTTTTTTTTTGAGACGGAGTCTCGCTCTGTCGCCCAGGCTGGAGTGCAGTGGCCGGATCTCAGCTCACTGCAAGCTCCACCTCCCGGGTTTAGGCCATTCTCCTGCCTCAGCCTCCCAAGTAGCTGGGACTACAGGTGCCCGCCACCTCATCTGGCTAGTTTTCTGTATTTTTTTAGTACAGACGGGGTTTCACCGTGTTAGCCAGGATGGTCTCGATCTCCTGACCTCGTGATCCGCCTGTCTCGGCCTCCCAAACTGCTGGGATTACAGGCTTGAGCCACCGCACCTGGCCAATCCCTCAGCTTTAATCAAGTATTTATAAATTACTGTCAGCAATATTATTAAAATAACATGTAAAATTACAAAATTAGATGTACAGAATCCCAAATGATATTAAAATAAAATGAACTTACTATACATGAATTCAATAATATGCTAGTGTAGAAAAGAAGAAACACTGAGAAATGTGAATATCCCACTGAATTAGAATGCTGAAATCTACTTGAGTTTAGAGCTTTCATAATTTTAAAATATTTGAAGCCATCACTTTATAATTAAAAAATTGCCTTTGACAAATTGTTTTGCGCATTCTATGGGAGAGAAATTCATACAAGCAAGGTTGCCCAGCTATAAAGATGATTTCCATATCCTAACAATTTTAGCATATACTAACATAAATCTGCTTTAAATATACTGCATCACTCTGTATATTTTCTTTATAGCTTAATATCAACCATCAAAATCACTAGTGTCAACACCTCCTTTAAAACATTCATGCATCATTCAAGGAAAATATTTTAAAGCATATATATTTTGACATGTATTTTCAAACTGACAAGAACTCAGCAGTTATAAGGATTTATATTTTCAGAGTAATAAAGTAGCAGAAAAAATAAAACTAGCCTGATAGAATTTCATTGTATAATAGCTCTGAGAGTCAGTATCCTATCAACAGAAATCAGTCACTTTTATTCTTTTCTGAAAATTATGTAAGGTGACTTGCAAAATAACTGTGGTTAGTAAAATATTTTCAAAACAATATAACGCCAGTCATTAAAATTCACAGCTAGTATCTATTTCTCAGACTTTTCTCAATTTTCTCCTTTGCAATTCTTGAACCCAAGTCTCCTAGACCTTTAACATACCATTAAAGAATATTGTCTAAATGTTTGTTGCTCATATATTTATAGGAAACATATTTTATCAAAATAGTATTTGATAAAAGTGAAACTTTCCCCAATATGCAATTAGATTAGTTTTTTAAAATTTCTATTTTCTACTAAGACAGCTAACCCATAATTTACATTTATGTGAAAACCGCATTATCTTATCGTAATCTGGCTTTTGATAGCTAAAGCCCCTGTTTCATTTGAAGGAGAAATTGTACAGATATTACAAGGTGAAAGTAGACAGAAATTATTTTGCATTGCCAATGCTTCTGTAACATGTAGTAAAACTAAACCGAATTCACTGAATAAGATCTGTCCCACAAATGATGGTTTAAAAAATATTCAGCTCACAACTGTAATCCCAGAACTTTGGGAGGCCAAGGAGGGTGGATCACTTGAGGCCAGGAGTTTGAAACCAGCCTGGTCAATGTGGTGAAACCCTGTCTCTAGTAAAATACAAAATTAGCCAGGTGTGGTGGTGCATGCCTGTAATCCCAGCTACTCGGGAAGCTAAGTCTTGAGAAACATTTCAACTTGGGAGGAGGAGGTTGTAGTGAGCTCAGATCACACCACTGCACTCCAGCCTGGGCGACACAGCAAGACTCTGTCTAAAAAAAAAATTAAAAAATTAAACTCAGGTAAAACTTTGATCATGTATCAAATTAAGTTTTAGTACTATATTTCTTTCCAGTAAACTATTCTATCATCTATAGATAATTAGAGAATGTTAACCAATAATTCCATTGAGTATTGCCATTTATTTATAGACGGATGAGTAGATAAATAATAATTAGTCATCTCTTGAGTTATTCAGGACATGTTTTGCATTCTTTAGTACTTAATTTAATAATTTCACCATTCTCATTGGAATGTTAAATAAAAGCAGGATATTCTATGAAAAGGTTATGTTCCAAGAGCTATGTAACGAATAGTCTCTTGAGAATTAAATTTTAAAACAATTACTTTTGTTAACTACATAGAAACTTTTCGGTATCACTATTTAAAGGTGACTTAAAGATGGTATGTATAAGTACATTCAAGACAAAACAAGTTTTCTACATAAGAAGTAGTATTTAATTTACTAATTATTTTATAAACAATAGACAAATATTGATTTGGCCTCAGTATTCTAAAACATCAAAATATTTCTGTTTTATGACTAGGTTATTTAAACTCATATAAAGTCAGAGTATAAACAATTAGTACAAACACAATTATTCTAATGAATTAAGAGTTATGGAATTCTGAAATTACACAAAATGTTCACCTTCAGAGTAGATAATTATGTACAAACTGTTCAAATAGAGCAGCTTGTTGGTATAAAGACCTCCTTTCATGGTGGGATAAGGAGAGTAATGAGAGCAACTTGTTGACATAAAAGATCCCCTTATGGTTGTCTAAGGAAAGGACTCAGTGTTCACCAAGAAGCATCTCTAAACCTTAAGACATGAGGAGATACTAATGATGTGCCAGAAAATACATGAGACTGTTTCATACGTGCTTATAATCGTCTCTGTATGTAACTGCTTATGTTAAATATGAAATGCAAAAGTAGCAAACTAGAACTATGCTATACATTTTCATAATTAAAACATGATTAAATTATGTATTTCAGTTTTAATTGGACCCATTTTGGTATAGTGGTTTGTTTGTTTGGTTGGTTGGTTGGTTGGTGTTTTTTTTTTTTTTTTTTTTTTTTTTTT
>NW_016864678.1:0-2817 GCF_001698545.2 Rhinopithecus bieti | reverse complement strand
TTTTTTTTGAGAGTCTCACTTTGTTGCCCAGGCTGGAGTGCAGTGGGGTAATCTCGGTTCACTGCAGCCACAACCTCTCAGGCTCAAGTGATCCTCCCTCCTCAGCCTCCCAAGAAGCTGGGACTACACATGCACACCACCATACCTGGCTAATTTTTGTGTTTTCTTTTTGGTTTTGTAGAGATGGGGTTTTACCATGTTCCCCAGGCTGGTTGTTTGTTTGTTTTCTGGTAGAATCTCCCTCTGTGGCCCAGGCTAGAGTGCAGTAGCATGATCTCGGCTCATTGCAACCTTGCCTCCCAGGTTCAAGTGATTCTTCTTCCTCAGCCGCTCGAGTGGCTGGGACTATAGGCATGTGCCATCACATCTGGCTAATTTTGTGTTTTAGTAGAGATGGGGTTTTGCCGTGTTGGTCAGGCTAGTCTCGAACTCCTGGCCTCAAGTGATCCACCCACCTTGGTCTCCCAAAGTGCTGGTATTACAGACATGAGCCACCATGCCCAGCCTAATAAGCATTTTAGCCCAAATGGGCTTCAGTAGTACTTTTTTTTTTTCCCCAAAACTGCATGCAAACAAATGGTTTGTTACTATCAAGATTTATAATGCAATACAGTGTATAATAAAATAAGTTAAAATTACACATTTTTTCATTTCACATTATTCTTAATTGTGTAATGTTGAAAAGAAGTGTATTTCAGATTACTGTCATAAATACTGTTTTTTCCACCATAACATCCTTTCGTGTTTTTTCAAAACCATTGATCAAAATGAAAAGTAGAATAACAAATATTAATATATATAGCAAATGTTTTGATTTTCCCCATTTGTTATTAACCAGCAAATGCTGGGTTTCTGTCCTTATTTCCCTCTTCTCTGATCAATAAATGCATTATTTAATGTTAAAGGTAAGGGGATAAGAGTCACATAAAAGCCAGTGCCATACCAACTAGTTAATAACGTCAAACTAGTAAGACCACAGACCAACTTGCTTTTTTGACAACACTTCCAAATCTCTTTGGGCTAAATTTTCGGTCAGCATGTGAGAATTATTCACAGTAATCCCATTACATTAATGAGTATTCTATGTGTAACTCTCTATGCACCCAACTAAAGCCTTCACAGTTTATACATAGTTTATCTTTCAAATCTCTAAATAATTTTACAAGTATTAAAAAAATCCAAATTCTTTATAAAGCCTAAACATATTTACCTAATGTATATATACACATATACATATTTATATATTAATTCATACATACACACATACACACACACACCACACACTCTCTCTCTACCAGTTCCTTACATAGCTAAGAAGTTAAGTTATAGTCATTAAAAGGATTATCCAAAATAAGTGACTGCATAGCAATATCTTGGATGGGGTTTGAATGAACTATGTATATTTAACAGAGCGTGTCAAATGTGAGGACTCCCATTCTTGAGACTATATGTATTACCTAAATGAAAACTATTTGAAGCCTGAATACTGCATTCAGTAATACAGGCCTGGGAAGGAAGCAATTTTTTTTTTCTTCCTGAAGTGAATTTGATGCTTCTGAAAGACTGACAGATTTGGAAGAGAAAGTATAGCTCTAAACTAAATTAAGTATTCACAGAACAAACACTGCAGCTGCAAGAGCAATTCAAATTTCCTATCACCAATGTTTCAATCCTCTTTTAAAAGAACAATTTCTGAGGTCAGAGGTTACTCCCATTTTCATGGCTATTCAGCCCCTGGGTAATGTAGCTACTATGGGTGCCATTAAATAGTGGCAATTGCGATAATGGATATATCTGTAAAGCAGCAAGTCACTTTATAAAGGCTCCCAACAATTATAAAAAATAGTGATTTTCAATTCCACAAATTATTTCTATAATATTTCATCTAAAACTGGCTTGCATTACTCAAATACTAAATATGTATTTTAAAATATTAATTACATGTTTCATTCCAAAAGTTTCAAAGGAGACTTAAAATAAATTTAAAATGAAAATATGTATCATCAAAAAAGCCATGAGCAATGGCCCAGCCACCTGGACTTACAGTAATCCCAAGCAGTCTCTGATGCATATGTGTGTCCATGAGTCTGTGCACATATACATCTGTTTCACAAACAGAAGGAAAACAACTCTTCCCTTCAAATCTCCTCTGCTAATTAGTAGTAAAAAATCAAATTATTCTTATATATAAGGAAACTTGAACATAATCTGAAATAAATATGTAATAATTTATTCATAAGCAATGAAACATTACCTCAAAATAAAATATCAAATATTCAAAAGAAAATACTAAAGGTGGTAATCTTGAAGAGAAGTAGTATAACATTATAGGGAAAGAATTTCATAAAACATAAATCTAGATTTCCAAAATGCTATAATTTTGTACAGTTGTTTGTTAATAGAAAATAAGTTTTAAAAGAAAATCATTTATATCCTATATTGTTTCACTACATTAGTGAAGTATAAAATCAGTTTTGTATGACTCTGTATCTGAGAGAGCATTATCTTATTCACAGGAAAATAACATATACAAATACACATGTAGTTTGTGTAATTCTGTCTGTTATAAATAGCCTACTGAAGTACTTAAATTGATCCTGATTTTCTGTGATTACCAACAAATGCTTTGAAACGGTAACACAGCCTCATTTTGTGCTTCAAAATATTGAAAATATTTAAATACAAATGTAACAAAACATTACTCACAAAATCACTGGAAAACACAGATGGCTTTTCTTTTAATTCCCAAAAGTATTGTATCTCAAATTGGAAAAGAACTTAAAAGGAAAATAAAACCTCTCCGAATTAAGACTTAAG
>NW_016864677.1:0-1342 GCF_001698545.2 Rhinopithecus bieti | reverse complement strand
ATCTTTTGGATTGCCTTTTATATGCTTTCAGTGGAGAAACCGAAGTTCCAGAGACTGATACACCATATATCCAAAGGTGACTATCTCATTTTCCAAATGAGAAGTCCCTCTCTCCAAGTTTTTTGATCACCTTTAACATAGAAACTTTAGGAAATGGAGACATAATTATCACCTGTTTACATATAATGCTTAATTCATTACTTTGCTTGTGTGTACTACTTTAAAATTATATAGTACAAAATATTACATCATTCGATCACATTTCTTCATTCATATTTCATGCAACAATTTTGTTCAGATTCTTCACAGGCACCCTTAACACTGAAATTTGCATCCTCATGGATACATTTGTTGTTGCCTAACTCAGTTTTCCAGAGGGTATCATCTTTACTTACATCCATGTGGCCTGAGGTACAGTACTGCTGAATTTAGAAGTAATGTTTCACTAGGAATTTTATTCCAAGCCACAAGCACACATTTATATAACAGAATACAGTTTTATGTTATGTAAAGACAGCTTTATCTTTTTCCTGTGCCATATGTCCATGAGCTACACCATGTAGCCACTTAATGAGTTACTTTTAACAGTATTCTTTCCATAGCTTGTTTACAGTGGCATCCAACTCTTGCAATTGTGATGTCATACCACCAAAGTCAATCCCTAAACTGTGTTAAGTTTATTTTCTCCCACTGTTTTTTTTTTTTTTCCCCTCCTCTATCAGGTTACTTCTACAAGCCTCCAAAATAAGCATAAATTGAGAGTAAGTCAAGGCAATACATCTTTCCCAGACAGTACTTTGTTGTTTTGATTGAAGTAAAATAAATGACCATCTTGTAATCTGAGAAAATTTAGAAGGATTCAAGCATAAGTTTACTCTTTCCAAAGGAAAACCAAAACAAAACATTCATTTGTAGGCACACCTAGTCACCTTCTCAGGCCATACCCTCCATAGGTCATTATCGGAATCAGAACCCAAGCATCAACTTTATTTTTAAGCCAACATGTCTACCATACCTGGTTAGTGCTTGAGTTATACAATTAGACATTTGTTCATTTTCCCTAAAGTTTCTGTCCTGTGGGAATGAAGTGCTCCTGAGGGGGATAATATGTCAAGATTTCTCAGTCATTTATGCCTCACTATTAAGGAAATGATTAGCAACTTTTGGGTAGATGTGGAAAATCACGAGGGAAAACCTGAAGGTTAGCAATGTGAATATCTGTATGGAAAGTAAGTCCAAATCTAAATGCTGCCAGTTATCAGCTGAGTATGTGAACACAGGTGAGTTACTTAATGTCTTTAGCCCTCAGTTTCCTCATCTTAAAATTAGAACAATAAACACT
>NW_016864676.1:6117-6950 GCF_001698545.2 Rhinopithecus bieti | reverse complement strand
GCTGGAGTGCAGTGGCTGGATCTCGGCTCACTGCAAGCTCCGCCTCCTGGGTTTACACCATTCTCCTGCCTCAGCCTCCCGAGTTGCTGGGACTACAGGCGCCCACCACCTCGCCCGGCTAGTTTTTTGTATTTTTTAGTAGAGACGGGGTTTCACCGTGTTAGCCAGGATGGTCTCGATCTCCTGACCTCGTGATCCGCCCGTCTCAGCCTCCCAAAGTGCTGGGATTACAGGCTTGAGCCACCGCGCCCGGCCTCTGTTTCTTATCATTAGAAAATTATTGACCAGGTTTCTCTGTTTCTTATCATTTAAAAATTATTGGCCAGGTGTGGTGGCTCAGGCCTGTAATCCTAGCACTCTGGGAGACCGAGGTGGGTGGACTGCCTGTGCTTGGAGTTCAAGAGCAACCTGGGCAACAAAGTAAAACCCTGTCTCTACTAAAAGGAGAATTGCTTCTTCAAAATTCATCTTCTTCAGAAAGTTAGATTATGTACAACTAAATTGGCAGCAAAAATTTAAGTGATACTAATATTTAACCATATAAGAAAAGCCAAACAATGAGAAGGAAATGGGCAAAGATGAAAAGAATTACAGAAACACAAAGGATAGAGACACAATACATTGCAAGTGACTTTGAAAAAATTCACAAGTTCTACTAGATGGAATCTGAAAACACAGATGATTCCTTATGTAACTGTTCAAAGTTTTCAAACTGTATGAAAGAAAAATCTCACTATCAAATACAAACATCAAGGTCTTTAAGAAGCAATATATCATTAGTTGATTAATAGTTACTCATTTCTAAAACCTTAATTCTTTTTTTTTTTTTTTTT
>NW_016864676.1:0-2535 GCF_001698545.2 Rhinopithecus bieti | reverse complement strand
AAAAAAAAAAAAAAAAAAAAAAAAAAAAGCCGGTGTGGTGGCAGGTGCCTGCAATCCCAGTGACTCGGGAGGCTGAGGCCGGCAGAACTGCTTGAACCTGGGAGGTGGAAGTTGCAGTGAGCCGAGATCATGCCACCGCACTCTAGCCTGGGCGACAGAGTGAGACTCTGTCTCAAAAAAAAAAAAAAAAAAATAGAGCTAATGCATTTGGGGGTATTAAATGATCAGGCCCACTAATCATCAAGATGATATTATAAACATGAAGTTATATGACTGTCATCTGGAAATGCACATTAAAATTAAGAAATTTAACACCATGTATTCCATATTGATTTGATTTTCATTACTAATTGATTATATAAAAGTGCTAACACAGATCAAGAACCATCTATTGGCAAGTCACAGTGGCTCACACCCACAATCCCAGCGCTGTGGGAGGCTGAGGTGGGAGCATCTCTTGAGTTCAGCTTGGGGAACATAGCGAGACCCAGTCTCTATAAAAAATTTAAAAATTAGCAGGGTGGAGGTGGTGTACACCTGTACCCAGCTACTTAGGAGGCTAAGGTCGGGGGATCGCTTGAGCCCGGGAGTTCGAGGGTGCAGTGACCCATGTTCACACCACTGCACTCCAGCTGGGTAAGACCCTGTCTCAAAAACAAAAACAAACAACAAAAAACAGAACCATCTATTGGCAGTCTTCTAAACTCTGCCCAGCACAATAACTATGGCCATGAACCACTGGGCTCCTTCATTCCTGTCTGACCTCATCCTCTATCCTGCTACCACGGATATCCTATACAAAGCCAAGCTACCTGCAATCTCCAAGCACTTTACCTTTCACAGCCCCATGCCTTTTACACAGGCTGTCCCTTCTGTAAGCAATGTTTTTATCCTCTCGCCTGCATGACCATGTGCTACTTAGTCTCCAGGCTCAGATTTTCTAATTCCTTCACCAAAGCTCAGTATCTGAGTAAGATGTCCCCAGAGCCTCCTACATCTATTTCTTAAAACATTAAGCACATTACATTGTGAATATTTATCATTTATAGAAACTGCTGTCTCACCAATTAGATTCAACTCTTTGAGGGCATCAAGGATTATCTGCTTCTCAATTTAAAAACCTATGTACTTAGCAGAGTCATCTGGTACAGAAAGCATTTTACTGAAGATGTTGAGGAACATGCCTGCTTAGTATTTCATAGCTCCCACTACTCCTGTGCAAAGATGTTTCTTACTTTTAAGACATTAGGGTTCATCTCTATTTGTAGGAACCACCTAGCTTTCTCCTTTCCCAGGCAAAAGACACAAGAGACAGATTTCTTTCTTTCTTTCTTTTTTTTTTTTTTAAGACAGAGTCTCTCTCTTTCGCCTGGGCTGGAGCACAATGGCATGATCTCGGCTCACTGTGAGCTCCGCCTCCTGGGTTCAAGCCATTCTCATGCCTCAGCCTCCCGAGTAGCTGGAACTATAGGCGCCCACCACCATGCCTGCCTAATTTTCTTTTTTTTGTATTTTTAGTAGAGACGGGGTTTCATCGTGGTCTCGATCTCCTGACCTCGTGATCTGCCTGCCTCGGCCTCCCAAAGTGCTGGGATTACAAGCGTGAGCCACTGTGCCCAGCCAAAGAGACAGATTTCTCTCTCTCATGATAAATGAATTTCTAGAGGATGGCTCCTCGAGAGATTCACTACAAATAGCCTACAATAAATACAGGAACATGATACAACATGAAGATCCAGCAATACTTACACTTTAATTTGGTAACAAAGTTGTTTTTTAAAAAAGAAAAATAGGTGGAACAAGTTACAGAATAAAACTATAAATAAAACAGGTTGCCAGAGGTGACAACCTGTGATATACAACATCAGTAATTCTGTTGTTCAGACACATTACCCTGAAGTTCAGCAAACGAGTTGATGCACAAATCTATGAGATGAACCAAGGGCTAATACTGACTGGGCAGTACAGAGTTGCTGTACAGTTGTAGGCAGTTTAAAAAACGAAAACAAAAATAACCCATGTCTGACTAAGCTGATGATCTAGTCCAGTCAACCATGCCTTTGATGTGATTCTTATGACAACTAGATATACACATGCATAGACATGCTATCCTTTTGATTTGCAACAGGCAAGTAATTAAAGCAACCTGATGAAAATGTTTTGTTTTAATACTTGTATTAATCAACTATACATAGCAGCATTTCCCAAAATGCTAGCAAGGATTACAAAAAAGGATGAGGGTCTGATGACTTTGGGAAATGCTTGGTTTGAAAGAGATTTGGGGGCTGGGTGCGGTGGCTCACGCCTGTAATCCCAGCACTTTGGGAGGCCGAGGTGGGCAGATCACAAGGTCAGGAGATAAAGACCATCCTGGCTAACATGGTGAAACCCTGTCTCTACTAAAAATACAAAAAAATTAGCTGGGCGTGATGGTGGGTGCCTGTAGTCCCAGCTACTTGGGAGGCTGAGGCAGGAGAATGGCATGAACCCAGGAGGCAGAGCTTGCAGTGAGCTGCACTCCAGCCTGGCAACAGA
>NW_016864675.1:0-754 GCF_001698545.2 Rhinopithecus bieti | reverse complement strand
TGGGAAGATTTTTCTTCTCTTGTATTTCCTGAAAGTTTGTGGAAAATTGGTATTATTTCTTCCTTAAATGTTTGGTATAATTTGCCAGTGAAGTCATATGGGGTTGGAGGGCTTTTGTTGTTGTTGTTGGAAGGTTTTTAATGAAAAAAAAATCTGTTTTAAAATAGATATGAGATTATTCAGATTATCTATTTTTTTTTCTTCAGTGAGCTTTGATAATTTGTGTCTCTCAAGAAATTTGTCCATTTGTCTAAGTTGTCAAATATATGGGTACGGTGTTATTTGTAGTATTATTGTCTTTTAAATTTCTGTGGGGTCAAGAATGATGCCTCTCTTCTGTTCCTGGTATTGATAATTTATGTCTTCTCTTCTATTTTCTTGGTCAGTCTGGCTATAGATTTATCAATTTTATTGATCTTTTCATAGGACCAGCTAGTGATTTGATTAAAAACAGGTAAAAAAAACAGAAACAAATTTTTTTTTATTGATTTCTGTTTTTATTTATTTCTTTTCTCCTCCTTGCTTTGTGTTTAATTTGCTCTTCTTTCTTTAGTGTTTTCAGTTGGGAGGTTAGATGACTACTGTTAGTCTTTCTATTCTAATATAAGTATTTGATGCTGTCATTTTTTCCTGTCAGCACTGCTTTAACTACATCCAAAAAATTTTGGTATCTTGAATTTTCATTTTCATTCGGATCAAAATATTTTAAAATTTCTCTTGAGAATTCTTCTTTGACTCATGAGTTACTGAGATA
>NW_016864674.1:0-2262 GCF_001698545.2 Rhinopithecus bieti | reverse complement strand
ATGGAATGGAATGCAAACAATATGGTATGGAATGGAATGTGGAATGGAATGGAATATGGAATGCAATTGATTATGGACTGGAAAGGAATGCAATTGAATGAAATATGGAATGGAATGGAATGGAATATGGAATGGAATGGAATGCAATATGGAATGGAATGGAATATGGAATATGGAATGGAATGGAATGGAATAGAATGGAATATGGAACGGAATGAAATGGAATGGAATGGCATAGAAAGAAGTGGAATACGGACTGGAATGGAATACAGAATTGAATAGAACGGAATGGAATGGATAAAACGGACAGAAAAGGAACGGAATATGGAATGGAATGGAACTGAATATGGAATGGAATGGAATATGGAATGGAAAGGAATATGGAATGGAATAGAATGGATTGGAATGGAATGGAATATTAAATGGAATGGAATGGATTGGAATGGAATGGAATATGGAAAGGAATGGAATGGAATATGGAAAGGAATGGAATATGGAATGGAATTCAATGGAATGGAATGGAAAAGAGTGGAATGGAATGAAATGGAATATGGAGTGGAATGTAATGCAATATGGAATGGAACGGAATATGTAATGGGATGGAATGGAACGGAATGGAATGGAATGGAATATGGAATGGAATTAAATATGGACTGGACTGAAATGGAATGGAATGGAATGGAATATGGGAAGGAATGGAATAAGAAACTGAATGGAATGGGAAGGTACGGAACAGAATGAAAAGTAGCGGAGTATGGAATGTAATAGAATGAAATGGAATGGAATATGGAAATGAATAGAATATGGAAAGCAGTGGAATGTAATATGGAATGGAATGTAAGATGGAATGGAATGGAATGCAATATGGAATGGAATTGAATATGGAGTGGAATGGAATAGAATGGATTATGGAATGGAATGGAGTCTAATCAAATATGGAATGGAATGCAAAGGAATGGAAAGGAATATTGAATGGAATGGAATGGAATGTAATAAGGAAAGGAACGGAACGGAACAGAACGAAATATGAAGAGAAAGAGAATGAATGGAAGGGAACGGAAAGGAATGGAAAGGAAAATGTGATGGAATGGAATATGGAATGGAAGGGAATATGGAATTGAAAGGAATGGAGAGAAATACGGAAAGGAATGGTAAAAGGAATGCAATGGAATGAAATGGAATGGAAAATGGAATGGAATGGAATGGAATAGAATGGAATGGATTAGAATGGAATGGAATGGAATGGAAAGCAATAAGGAATGGAATGGAATGGAATATGGAACGCAATAGAGTGTAATGGAATAGAATGGAATATGGAATGGAATAGAATGGAATGAAATATGGGATGGAAGGGAATATGGAACGTAATGTAATATGGAATTGAATGGAATGGAATGGAATGCGATGGAATATGGAATGGAATTCAATGGAACGGAATGTGGAATGGTATTTAATGCAACAGAATGGAATGAAATGGTATATGGAATGGAATGGATTTCAATATGGAATGGAATGAATGGAATGGAATGAAATGGAATGGAATATGGAATGGAATGGAATATGGAATTGAATGGAATGGAATGCAATATGGAATGGAATGGAATATGTAGTGGAATGGAATGGAATGGAATATGTAGTGGAATGGAATGGAATGGAATTGATTGGAAAATGGAGTAAAAATTAATATGAATCGAATGCAATCGAATGAAATTGAATGGAATGGATTTGTGTGGAATATCCAATTGAATGGAATATGGAATGGAACAGAATGGACTGGATGGGAATATGTAATTGAATTCAATACGGAATGGAATGGAATGGAATGGAATTCGGAATGGAACTAAATTGAATGAAATATGGAATGGAATGGAATATGGAATGCATGGAATGGAATATGGAATGGAAGAGAATATGCAATGAAATGGAATAAGCAAAGGAATGGAATGGAATAAGGAATGAAATGGCATAAGTGATGGACTGGAATGGAAATGGAATATTAAAGAGAATGGAATGGAATGGAGTGGAATGGAATGGAATGGAATGGAATATGGAATGGTATACTATATGGAAATGAATGAAATGAAACTGAACAGAACGAAAAGGAACGCAACGGAATATGGAATGGAATGGAATGGAATGGAATGGAATGGAATGGAATGGAATGGAATGGAACGGAATGGAATGGAATAAGTAATGGAATTTAATGGAACGGAATGAAATTGAACGAAATGGAATGGAATGGACTGGAAAATGGAATGGAAT
>NW_016864673.1:0-751 GCF_001698545.2 Rhinopithecus bieti | reverse complement strand
CCCCGTTGCCCACCTGTGCCCACCACACACAAACACACAGTCCTCCTCTCTAATTTCTTATTTTCACACTGAGTTGATTTCAACTAGGTATGAGGGGAAAAACCCAGATAACACATATTAAATTATAAAAATCCACCCCTAACTCTTCTGTTTTAGCTTTGTTTTGAGACGGAGTGTCGTTCTGTTGCCAGGCTGGAGTTCAGTGGCATGATCTCCGCTCACTGCAACCTCTGCCTTCCAGGTTCAAGCAATTCTCCTGCCTCAGCCTCTGGAGTAGCTGGGACTACAGGCATGCGCCACAACGCCCGGCTGATTTTTTGTATTTTAGTAGAGATGGGGTCTCACCATGTTGGCCAGGATGATCTTGATCTCCTGACCTCGTGATCCTCCTGCCTCGGCCTCCCAAAGTGCTGGGATTATAGGAGTGAGCCACCATGCCCAGCCTTTTTTTTTTAACTTTTAGAGGGAAATTTTATTAATTCAAATTAGTCGTAGAGTAATTATTTTTGGAAAATAACTGAATAGTTCTCAGTTTACATCAAACTCTACAATTTAAATCACGTATTTGTCTTTATAGAGGCTGACACTAAAAGGGGCAGATACAAACAGAAGTTTAGAATTCATAAACCTCTTTAGGGAGTTAGGACAGTGAGCACTTGTGGGCCTCCTGCTCATTGTCTGATCCCCATAGCTCTCCAGATTGAGCCTTAGGCCCTGCTGTTCAAGTCTGAAATGCAATCTTCAGAGAGAA
>NW_016864672.1:5465-7337 GCF_001698545.2 Rhinopithecus bieti | reverse complement strand
AAAAAAAAACAAAATAAGTACAAAGATCATTTTTTAATGCTGCTATAGATTTGGGAACCCATAAATCATATTTTATTTTCTTGTATTACCCTCATGGCTTGAAATTAATTTTTGGATGGGGAGCAATTGGATGAATTAGATGAAATAATGATACTTGAGCTCATTAGAGGGTTTACTCACAGGCTCCTTTCCCTGAATAATGATTCACTTTTTATCTTAACATATAAATGTGCTCCAGAGAAAGTTCCCAACGCAGTTATCTCTTTGTTTTGTGACATACAACTTCCTGAGACTGTGACACCTAGCACATGAAAGTCCAACACAGAAATTAGAAATCAACATCAGATCTCTTAAAGGAGGTCTTAGGAGAGCCTTTCTTCCCTGAGCTGCTGCAGGCTATACCTGCTCCTAAGGTTCAGAAGCAGCTCAGGACTGTTAACACCCTAGTCATGAACCTGAAATCTAGACACAGGAGCCGTTTTGAAGGTAAAAAAAAAAAAACAAACAAACAAAAAAAAAAACCCAGATTCTAGAAGGGAGACTAATATAAAACAAGAAATAGGAATCTGAAAGATTCTATTCAAAATATCTGATGAGAGAAAGGAGAGAGGGTAACAGGAAGGTTGCAACATGTTATTTTGTTGTGTGTTATTGTTGTGAAGGAGAGTGGCCAATATTTAGAATATATTATTACATAAAACTAAATTTTTAAAGTAAATGTTAAACGTTAAGGAGAATAACAGATTTGGATTTCAAATTCACCTGTTAATACTATTGCCCCTAATAGACATTAAATCAAGCTATTTATAGATTATGCAAAATACCTATTACTGAGCTGTTCAGGCTACCACCATAAAGAGGGATATTGTTCCTTTTATTATTGACTTTAATCTGCAAATATACTGTTTTACTTTTTGTTTTTCTGTGTAATGAAAACCTTTATTAAAATAGTGCCTAATAGAATGGATGGACAGATGGGATATGTTTAGCATACACCCTGTAATTTATATCATTTCCATAAGAATTTATTTTTAAGGAAATATACTGATACGACTTCTAGTAGCTAACATTAGACATCAGAATCACAAAAAATAATTCTCTTGATGTAAATAAAAGAAAGACAACATTCTAAGTATGAATATTTTTTAAATATACATTTTCTAAAGTTTTTATTTTATAAGTTGTTCCTATTAGCAAGGAAGCTTATTCCCATCTTGTGGAATAATTCAAGCAATTTTTCTGTGTTGAATAATCTTTGGGCCAAGAGTCCAGTGATGACCCACCAGCTCTTACAATGGCCTGCTAGCTTTTCCCTTTTCATGGGAGACATTTAAATCTAGTTCGGATTGCACTTAAAACATGTGTGGAGATCATACTCTACCAAAAACAACAAATTCTGCTTATGGTTACCCTGCCTGACAGGGATTTGCCTCAGTAAGTGAGAGCCCGCAGCTGAAGATGTTTTGTTTTGTTTTTTAAAGCTGATGTAACAAACATCCAAGCCAGACCAGAATCATATCTAAAGAAGTTTACATAGTATTTCTGTGGATGAGGCCCTGTTCTCCTCTGGTAACTCTTTTCTTGATGGAAAGAACAACAATAACAACAACTTGGTCTCGGGAAAAAGTGCCTTCTGCTGGTCCAGATCATTTGGGTCATCTTCATGTTACTTAAAAACCACACTCAATTCATCTGTAGCAGCCTTCCAGATGGTTCCACTGCACTGATTAGATGTGGGAAATCAGGCTCAGGGACTTCCTTGTTCCCCTTACCTTTTCCTCGGAGCATATAAACCTACTTTGAAAGACACCCCAGAGAGAAATTCATGTGGCTTTACATTCAGAGAACTCCAGCTTCAAACTAAAATGCCAC
>NW_016864672.1:0-1983 GCF_001698545.2 Rhinopithecus bieti | reverse complement strand
CATGGTATGTTCTTCCATTTGTTTGTGTCCTCTTTTATTTCACTGAGCAGTGGTTTATAGTTCTCCTTGAAGAGGTCCTTCACATCCCTTGTAAGTTGGATTTCTAGGTATTTTATTCTCTTTGTAGTAATTGTGAATGGGAGTTCACTCATAATTTGGCTCTCTGTTCGTCTGTTATTGGTGTATAGGAATGCTTGTGATTTTTGCACATTGATTTTGTATCCTGAGACTTTGCTGAAGTTGCTTATCAGCTTAAGGAGATTTTTGGCAGAGATGATGGGGTTTTCTAAATATATAATCAAGTCATCTACAAACAGAGACAATTTGAGTTCCTCTCTTCTTTGAATACCCTTTCTTTCTTTCTCTTGCCTGACTGCTCTGGCCAGAACTTCCAATACTATGTTGAATAGGAGTGGTGAGAGAGGGCATCCTCATCTTGTGCCAGTTTTCAAAGGGAATGCTTTCAGCTTTTGCCCATTCAGCATGATACTGGCTGTGGGTTTGTCATAAATAGCTCTTACTATTTTGAGATACATTCCATCAAAACCTAGTTTATTGAGAGTTTTTAGTATGAAGAGTGTTGAATTTTATCGAAGGCCTTTTCTGCATCTATTGAGATAATCATGTGGTTTTTGTCACTGGTTATATTTATGTGATGGATTACCTTTATTTATTTGCGTATGTTGAACCAGCCTTGCATCCCAGGGATGAAGCCAACTTAATTGTGGTGGATAAGCTTTTTGATGTGCTGCTGGATTCGGTTTGCCAGTATTTTATTCAGGATTTTTGCATCAATGTTCATCAGGGATATTGGTCTAAAATTTTCTTTTTTTGTTGTGTCTCTGCCAGGTTTTGGTATCAGGATGATGCTGGCCTCATAAAATGAGTTAGGGTGGAGTCCCTCTTTTTCTATTGTTTGCAATAGTTTCAGAAGGAATGGTACTAGCTCCTCTTTATACCTCTGGTAGAATTCGGCTGTGAATCCATCTGGTCCTGGACTTTTTTTGGTTGGTAGGCTATTAATTACTGCCTCAATTTCAGAACTTGTTATTCAGGGATTTGATTTCTTCCTGGTTCAGTCTTGGGAGGGTGTATGTGTCCAGGAATTAATTTCTTCTGGATTTTCTAGTTTATTTGCATAGAGGTGTTTATTCTCTGATGGTAGTTTGTATTTCTGTGGGATCAGTGGTGATATTCCCCGTTACCATTTTTTATTGTGTCTATTTGATTCTTCTTTCTTTTCTTATGAGTCTGGCTAGCAGTCTATGTATTTTGTTAATCTTTTCAAAACCCAGCTCCTGGATTCACTGATTTTTTTTGAATGGTATTTTGTGTCTCTATCTCCTTCTAGGCTCAAAATAAAGTGAGGGAGGAATATTTACCAAACAAATGTGAAGCTAAATAAAGCAGGGGTTGCAATCCTAGTCTCTGATAAAACAGACGTTAAACAAACAAAGATAAAAAAAGACAAAGAAGGGCATTACATAATGGTAAAGGGATCAACACAACAAGAAGAGCTAACTACCCTAAATATATATGCACCCAATACAGTATTACTCAGATTCATAAAGCAAGTTTTAAAGACTTACAATGAGACTTAGACTCCCACACAATAATAGTGGGAGACTTTAACACCCCACTGTCAATTTTAGACAGATCAACGAGACAGAAAATTAACAAGGATATTCAGGACTTGAACTGAGCTCTGGACCAAGAGGACCTAATAGACATCTATAGAACTCTCCACCCCAAATCCAAAGAATATACATTCTTCTCAGCACCACATCACACTTATTCTAAAATTGACCACATAATTGGAACTAAAACACTCTTTAGCAAATGCAAAGGAATGGAAATCATAACAGTCTCTCAGACCACAGTGCAATCAAATTAGAACTCAGGATTAAGAAACTCACTCAAAATTGCACAACTACATGGAAACTGAACAACCTGCTCCTGCTCCTTTACTGGGTAAATAATGAA
>NW_016864671.1:0-743 GCF_001698545.2 Rhinopithecus bieti | reverse complement strand
TTGTTGTATAGGGTATGAATTAAGGTTCATAATATCTTTTTCCCAAATAGATATTCAATTGGCATGGAACCTAACATGAAATATTACCTAGGTTTATCATTGATCAAACATTTCACAGACATGCAGGTGTGTTTGAGAATCTCATGTCTGTTCCACTGGTATTGCATTCTATTCCTGTATAGGAATCACCCTGTCCTAATCACTGTAGTTCTATATGTCTTAAATCGAGTAGTCTGTCTTCCAACTGTGTTCTTTTCAACAACAATGGCTATTCATGGTCCTTGCATTTCCATATAATCAGATTATTAATATCTACACGGGAACCTGCCAGGATTTCTATTGGGACTTCATAGAAACAATTGATCCATTGGCAGAGAAATGACATTACTACTATTTTGAGTCTTCTAGTCCTTGAACATGGCTTATCCTCTCATTTATTTATCTCTTCTTTTATTTTTTAAGCAGATTTTGTGGGGATAATTTTGTTTTTTGGGTAGAGATGGTGTGTATCTCATTAGATTTATTATTGGACTTTTATGCTGTAAATGCTATTAGGTTTTTAAAATCTTTAGTAATGTTTTGTTTGTCTGAAAGGTGTATTTTTTCAGCTTTATTCTTGAAGCATGTTTTAGCTAGGTATAGAACTCTATCTTGAACTTTTCTTTCAGCATTTCAAAATATCTTTCCATTGCCTCTGGTTTTCTTTTCTGATATTAGTCTTATTTGCTCTTCATAGTTAAACG
>NW_016864670.1:0-750 GCF_001698545.2 Rhinopithecus bieti | reverse complement strand
TTGCAATTGTCTTCAATGTGCTCCGAATATCACTCTTTGGTTTTACAAAACAGTGTTGAAACTATGCCTTATGAGAAGAAATTTATAACTCCCTGAGTGGAATGCACACATCACCAAGCAGTTTCTCAGAAAGCTGCTTTCCAGTTTTTATATGACGATATTTCCTATTTCACAATAGGCCCAAATGCGATCCTAAATATCGCTTCACGAATGCATCCACGAGGGAATTTCCAAGCTGTGTAATGTAAAGTAAGCTTCATCTATGTGAGATGAATAAACAAAGCAAAAGCAGATTCACAGAAACCTTCTTTCCAGTTTTATCTGAAGATATTTCCTTTTCACCCTAGTCCAGAATGTGCTCCCGAAGTTCCCTGCATGGATTCGTAGATGACAGTTTCCAAACTGTGTAATATAATTAAACTTTTAACTATGCGAGTTGAATAAATATATCTAACACAAAGCAGTTGCACAGAAATCTTCTTTTAAGTTTTAGTCTGAGGATATTTCCTTTTTCATCAATGTTGGAGAAAGAGCTACCAAGAGACATTCAGAAGTACATGGAGGGCTATGGTGAAAAAAAAAATTCCTCAGACAAAAACTGGAGAGAAGATTTCTGTGAAGCTGCTTTGTGTTAGATATATTTATTAATCTCTGATAGATAAAACTTTAATTATATTAGGCACTTTGGAAACTTCATCATGCAAGGATCTGCAGAGGGACATTTGGGAGCACATTCAGACCTACGGTGAA
>NW_016864669.1:0-753 GCF_001698545.2 Rhinopithecus bieti | reverse complement strand
CACCCTTAACATCCTCTGATAACCATCCTTCTACTGTCTATCTCCATGTGTTAAGTTATTTTGATTTTTAGCTTCCACAAGTAAGTGACAGCATGTGAAGTTTGTCTTTCTGTGCCTGGTTTATTTCATTTAATAGAATGACCTCCAGTTCCATCCATGCTGTTGCAAATGACAGGATCTCATTCTTTTTTATGGCTGAGTAGCACTCCATTTTGTAAATGTAACACATTTTTGTTGTGGGAAGTCAGGGACCCTGAACGGAGGGACCAGCTGAAGCTGTGGCAGAAGAACATAAATTGTGACGATTTCATGGACATTTATCAGTTCCCAAAATTAATACTTTTATAATTTATTATGCCTGTCTTTACTGCAGTCTCTGAACATAAATTGTGAAGATTTCATGGACATTTATCATTTCCCCAATTAATACTCTTATAATTTCTTATGTCTGTCTTTAATCTCTTAATCACGTTATCTTCGTAAGCTGAGGATGTATGTCACCTCAGGACCCTGTGGTGATTGTGTTGACTGTACAAATTGTATGTAAAACATGTGTGTTTGAACAATATGAAATCTGATTGTAAAACATGGGTGTTCGAACAATATGAAATCAGTGCACCCTGAAAAAGAACAGAATAACAGCGATTTTCAGGGAAAAGGGGAAGATAACCATAAGGTCTGACTGCCTGTGGGATTGGGCAGAAAGAGCCATATTTTTCTCCTCACAGAAAGCCTATAGATGGATGTGCGAGT
>NW_016864668.1:0-982 GCF_001698545.2 Rhinopithecus bieti | reverse complement strand
CCTTCTCGAAAAAAAAAAGAAAGAAAGAAAGAAAGAAAAGCTACAACTTAAATGGAAAATAAGTATAAAAAATTAGCCAGAAGAATACAAAAAAACAAAAGCAAAAGAAAGTAAGTAAATAATAATAAGAGAGCAGACGCTATAACATACTATGAAGTCTCTATAACAAAAATAGGGTGGTTCTGGTATATGAATATACAAATACACCAATTTAATACAAT
Source organism: Rhinopithecus bieti (assembly GCF_001698545.2). Taxonomy (NCBI): domain Eukaryota; kingdom Metazoa; phylum Chordata; class Mammalia; order Primates; family Cercopithecidae; genus Rhinopithecus; species Rhinopithecus bieti. The sequence goes on along the minus strand of NW_016864668.1, from coordinate 761 downwards.
AGAAAGCTCAGAACAGACTTGAGAGCATTTGGAAATTCAGATCTGATAAAGGTGACACCTCAAATCGTTAAGGTAAAGATGGGTTTTTTTAATAGTTATCCTGGGAGAACTAAGTAGCCATTAGAAAAAGATAAAATTAGATGCATACATCACATGACATACAAGAATAAACTCCAAATGGATTAGGAAACTAGATATAAAATATAAAGCCAGTTGAAACTCAAGCCCCCACAAAAAACTGCACAAATGTTTATAGCAGCTTTATTCATAATTGCCAAAACTTGGAAGCAACCAAGAAGCCCTTCAGTAGATGAATGGGTAAATACACTTTGGTACATCCAGACAATAGAATATTATTCAGAACTAAAAGAAAAGCAGCTATCATGCCACAAAAAGATGTGAAAGAAACTTAAATGCATATTACTAAGTAAAAAACCAATCTGGGCCGGGCATGGTGGTTCACATCTGTAATCCCAGCACTTTGGGAGGCCGAGGTGAGTGGATAGCTTGAGGTCAGGAGTTCAAGACCAGCCTGACCAACATGGTGAAACTCTGTCTCTACTAAAAATACAAAAAAAATAGCCAGGCATGGTAGCAGGCGCCTGTAACCCCAGCTACTCCAGAGTCTGAGGCAAGAGAATCACTTGAACCCAGGAGGCAGAGGTTGCAGTGAGCCAAGATCATACCATTGCACTTCAGCCTGGGCGACAGAGCGAGTCTCCATCTCGGAAAGGGAAAGGAAGGGAAGGGAACGGGGGGGA
>NW_016864667.1:0-753 GCF_001698545.2 Rhinopithecus bieti | reverse complement strand
CAGAATGAGTTCAGGGCCCCACTGGACTCTCTGAAAGATAGACCTCAGCAAAGATTTCATTGATCACCTGACCTACATAGCCCTTACTCTGACTAGAGAGCCTCCCCTTCATTCAAGGGATTCTGGGTTTGTAAAATGGATGAAGCCTGAAAATTAATTGAGTGTTGTGGTTTTTTTCTTCTTTTATGATTCAAATTAGACTTTTGTTTATTTGAGCTGGACATTTTCTGCTTATACGGATCAAGTAAGATTTAGTAGCTTTCTCATCTATTTCACTTATGGGAACACAACAATTAACTAGACAACACCATAGTTCTGCATGAGTCAGATTTTTCTGATTGGGGCTTTTACACTGCTGTCCATTACAGTAAGTATACTCACCTTTCTTTTAATGGTTGTGTGCCGCAACTTCACCCCTGCTATGTCAAGATCCAATTACACCTATTGCATTTAAGTTTTCCTATTGAGTGATTGCAGGTTTCACTGTAAGGTCTGTCCTTCAGAGAAAAGCAATCATGGAGCTCTTCAACGATGCTGGGGATCACCTCACAAATCTATTTTCCAAAGCACTGGTGAAAATTACACTTTTTAGACTCTTCCAGCGTGGATGGGTAAGGCTTAAATGACAAATCTACTCTAGTATTTTAATCTCCCTAATCCTGTGAATTTCTTCTTCTCCATTAAACCAAGGGTGTTTGGGTATTTCCAAGTCACTCATAATGGGACGTCTTTTCTTTAACATGAATTTATTCA
>NW_016864666.1:0-753 GCF_001698545.2 Rhinopithecus bieti | reverse complement strand
TTATTCCATTTCATTCCAAATTCCATTCCATATTGCATTCCATTCCATATTCCATTCTATTCCATATTCCATTCCATTACATTCCATATTAGATTCCATTCTATTCAATTCCATAATCCATTACATTCCATATTCTATTCCATTCCATTCCTTATTCCATTTCATTCCATATTCCATTTAATTCCATTCCATTGCCGGCCATTACCTTCCATTCCATTACATATTCCATGCCATTCTGTTCCGTTCCATTCCATTCCATATTTTATTCCATTCCATAATGCATTCCATTCCATTCCTTTCCATTCCATTCCATTCCATACTCCATTCCATTGCATAGTCCATTGTATTGCATTTCTTTCGTTCCTTTCCATTCCATTTCATATTCCATTCCATTACATTACATTCCATTTTATTCTGTCCCATAGCATTCCATATTCCATTTCATTCCATATTCCATTCCATTCCATTCCATATTCCATTCCATTCCATATTCCATTGCATTCCTTTCCATATTCCATACCATTCCATTGCATTCCATATTCCATTCCATTCCATTTTCATTCCCTTCCGTATTCCATTCCATTCCATATTCCATTCCATTCTATTCCATTCCGTTCCATTCCATTCCATTCTACATTCCAGTCCATTCATATTCCATTCCATTCCATTCTATTCCATTCCATTCCATTCCATTCCATTCCATTCCATTCCATTCCATTCCATTCCATATTCCATTCCATTCCATTCCATTCC
>NW_016864665.1:0-440 GCF_001698545.2 Rhinopithecus bieti | reverse complement strand
GTGAGGGGCACGCAGTGGCTCATGCCTGTAATCCCAGCACTTTGGGGGGCCAAGGCGGGTGTATCACTTGAGGTCGGGAGTTCGAGACCAGCCTGACCAACATGGAAAACCCCTGTCTCTACTAAAAATACAAAATCAGCCGGGCATGGTGGTCCATGCCTATAATCCCAGCTACTCGGGAGGCTGAGGCAGGAGAATAGCTTGAACCCAGGAGGCAGAGGCTGCGGTGAGCCGAGAATGAGCCATTGCTCTCCAGCCTGGGCAACTAGAGTGAAATTCAAAATAAAAGAAGAAGAAGAAAGAGAATAAAGAGAGAAGGAGAGAAAGAAAGAAGGAAGGCAAGAAGGCAGAAAGAGAGAAAGAGAGACAGGAAGAGAGGAAGGGAGGAAGGGAGGAAGAGAGGAAGGGAGAAAGAAAGAAAGAGGAAGGGGGAGGAAGGG
>NW_016864664.1:0-1341 GCF_001698545.2 Rhinopithecus bieti | reverse complement strand
AAAATAACCCCCCATAACAAAAAAAAATCGTTCATCAAGATAAATATGTTCTTACTATTTGAAACTTAGAACAATTAACACCAAAGGAAACCCAGCCAAACGACAGACTTCTCAGAATTCTAAATAAGGTCAAGATGCGACCCTGCACTTGCTGTACCGAACCTTTATTTCTGCCTCGGCTGCGATAGGAGTTACTTATCATAACCGACCTCAGCCCAAAGTTGCCCAACTTGGTTCATTTAAATTATGCATGATGCCTAATAGGCATAGCCCCACTACAGAACCCACCAGGGGCCAGGGGTCTGCGGGGAGGGGACAGCAGCAACACCAGGCCCCAGGTGGGTTTTGGTTCAGGAGGGGAGAGGGCTGGAGAGGGCTGGAGAGGGACTGGGGGAAAGCCAAACGCCACCCTGGAGCAGCACGTGCTCCCTGCAAACCGCGCGCCAACCAGCAATGGGCTTACCGCAGGAACTCGCTGGGGAACTTCTTGCGTCGGAAAATGCGCTCCAGCTCCTGCAGCTGCAAGGGGGTGAAGGCGTGGACGCCGGGCTCCTGCGCGTTGCCAGGCTCCAGCCCCCCGACAGCGCCCAGTGGGGGCGAATCCTGCTGCCTGGGTTCCTTCTCGCTCTGGTCGCTGCCCTCATCGTCGCCATCGCTGCCGCTGCTGCCCTCGCGGTTTTCTTTACATAGGAGGCCAGGAGCTCCTGCGCCGCCGCCGCCATCTTTTTCTTCTCCGCCTTGGGCTCCTGCCAACTTTGACTCTTCTCCTGCTGCTGCTGTGCCTTGCTCAGGCTCAGACTGTGCATCCTCTTCCTCCTCTTTGACCTCTTCAGTAAGCGACAGCACCACAGCACTCATATCTGGAAAAGTAGAAACCCCAAGAGAAAGATTAAGGCCTTGGTCCTGAGGGTGTTGGAAGGAGGCGGTGAGGGGCTGCACTCAGAGCAGTGGTAGTGCGGGGGCATCATCCAGTCGACTCGCCTCTCCCAAGGAACCTCGGTTTCCTGAGTTCGCAAAAGCATGAGTCCCATTCAGGTACTGACCCTGTAGTTCCTTCTCGCAGTCGACTCCAAGGCTGAGCAAGCTGGTGATATCCTGGCTAGACTGGTCCAGAGGCTCCATACCCTGAGTGGTGTGGATGGAGCTGTGTGCTTCTGCAGATTCTAAGCTGGAGCCACCACGATCTCCTAGGCAGTGCTAGAACTGTGAGTCGCAGCCTGGAAGGTTCTTCTGGCGTCTAGACTCAGCAACAATGTATCCACTTAGAGACCGCCTCTCTGCTTCCCGCTCTTTGCTCTGGGTTGGGCCTGCTGATGTGCGCATGCGTCAGGGGCTTGGCCT
>NW_016864663.1:0-1340 GCF_001698545.2 Rhinopithecus bieti | reverse complement strand
ACCAACCAACAAACATATAAAAAAAGTTCAACATCACTAATGATCAGGGAGATGCAAATCAAAACCACAATGTGATACTGCCTTACTCCTGCAAGAGTGGACATAATCAAAAAATCAAAACAGTAGATGTTGCCTTGGATGTGATGATCAGGGATTACTAAAGAAGAAGTAAAACTGTCCCTATTTGCTGATGATATGATCGTTTACTTGAAAACCCTAGACTCCTCCAGAAGCCTCCTAGAACTGATAAAATAATTCAGCAAATTTCCAGATACAAGATTCTACACTGCTGGTGGGAATGTAAACTAGTACAACCACTATGGAAAACAATATAGAGATTTTCAAAGAAACAAAAGTAGAGCTACAGTTTGATCCAGGAATCCCACTACTGGGTATCTACCCAGAGCAAAAGAGGTCATTATTTGAAAAGGTACTTGCACTTGCATGTTTTTAGAAGCACAATTCACAATTGCAAAATTGTGGAACCAACCCAAATGCCCATCAATCAGTGAGTGGATAAAGAAACTGTGATATATATATATATATATTTATCTGTGTCACAGATATATATATGTGATATATATATATATCACATATGTATGTGATATTTATATATGTGATATATATAAGATATATATCTTGATATCTGTGATATATATATACACATATATATCTGTGTGTACATATATATCTATGATATCTGTGTATATATATATACACACAGATATATACAGCAAATAGGGACAGTTTTACATATATATATATGTATATATATAAAACATCCACAAATAATTGGAATGATCTCCAATGAGTGACTGACTAAATGAACTAGCACACCCATACATGGAATAGTACTCAGAAATAGTAAGAAAAAAATCTCTACTAATACACACAGTATCCTGGAAGAATCTTTGGATAATTATGCAGAGTAAGGAAAGCCCATTCCCAAAGGGACAGACTGTATAATTTCAATTATATAACAATCTTGAAATGACAAAATTATAGGAATGGAAAACAGATTCATAGTTGTCAGGTATTAGGAATGGTGAGAGTAGAGTTGGGAGTGTGAGAGGAAAGTGAATGTGGCTACAAATGGCAGCCATTAGAGTTCCTTGTGGTGATGAAAATGTTCTATATCTTCACAGTATTAACATCAATTCAATATCCTGATTGTGATATGGTGCTACAGTTTTGCAGGACATTACCACTGGGGAAAACTAAAGTACATTAAATCTGTCTATATTACTTCTGTAAAATCAAATATATGTGATTCTATAATTAATTAAAAATATGGGAAGAGATACAAGGAAAGAAATTGGAAGCCAGCTTTCAAATGGAGA
>NW_016864662.1:0-1342 GCF_001698545.2 Rhinopithecus bieti | reverse complement strand
AGACTCCGTCTCAAAAAAAAAAAAAAAAAACCTTCTGTGATGCCCCAGTGCTCCCAGGACGACGTCTAGAAGCCCCTGTGTAACATGCTCCTGCCAAGCTTTCCAGCTCATCTCGCCCCACTGTTTCTTTCGTCCAGCCACACTGCTTTTGGCCACCTTTGTATCTGTTGCTCCCTCTGCTGGACTGCTGGAAATCCCTTTTCACTGTCTTTTTTTTTTTTTTTTTTTTTAACAGGATATCGCTCTGTCACCCAGGCTGGGGTACAGTGGCGCGATCATAGCTTACTGCAGCCTCCACTAACTGAGTTAAAGTGATCCTCCTGCCTCAACCTCCCAAGGAGCTGGGATCACAGGCATATGCCATCACGTCTGGCTAATTTTTGTATTTTTGTATTTTTTGTAGAGTCATGTTGCCTAGGCTGGTCTGGAACTCCTGGGCTGAAACAGTCCTCCCACCTGGGCCTCCCAAAGTGTTGGGATTACAGGCATGAGCCACTGCACCCGGCCTCCACTGGCTGTTTAATAGTCTGATTCCTACTCATCCTTCAAGATCCAGCTTAGCTATTGCTTCCCCTAGGAAACCTTCCCTGACCTGAGTCAGGTATCTCCTCTGGGATCCCACAGCCCCTACTCTTCCCTCATCCCAGCCCTGAACCCTCTGCCTGTGTTTCCCCCTTCCTAGCCCAGACTAATCTATTAGGTTGGTGCAAAAGTAATTGCTGTTTCTGCCATTGCTTTTAATGGCAAAAGCCGCAATTACTTTTGCATTAACCTAATAATCAGTCACTGTCTGGTGATGGGTCTGTCACCCCTACACACACACACACACACACACACACACACTGGACTATGAGTCCCATGGAGTCAGGCAGTGTGGGGAAAATAGACACAGTAACAGGCTGATCTCTCTTTCTTTTCCCCACAAGACAGGGCACAAGGCTGTCTTGGTCCCTGCTGTGTCCCCAGCATCATATAAGTACTGAGTGCAGTTTAACCAACTATTCAAGTTGCCACAAGCAGGGTACAATGGCATTATAAATGGGGATGAGGCCGGGCGCAGTGGCTCACGCCTATAATTCCAGCACTTTGGAAGGTTGAGGCGGGCGGATCACCTGAGGTTGGGAGTTCAAGATCGGCTTGACCAACATGAAGAAACCTCATCTCTACTAAAAGTACAAAATTAGCAGGGCGTGGTGGCGCATGCCTGTAATCCCAGCTACTTGTGAGGATGAGGCAGGAGAATCGCTTGAACCCGGGAGTCGGAGGTTGCGGTGAGCCGAGATCGTGGCATTGCACTCCAGCCTGGGCAACAAGAGTGAAATTCCATCTCAAAAAAAGAAAA
>NW_016864661.1:0-2585 GCF_001698545.2 Rhinopithecus bieti | reverse complement strand
AAAGAAAGAAAGAAAGAAAGAAAGAAAGAAAGAAAGAAAGAAAAGAAAAGAAAAGAGAAAACTTCAGGCCAATATATCTGAGGAACATCACTGCAAAAATTCTCAATAACAGACTGTCAAACCAAATCCAGCAGCACATCAGAAAACTTATCCACCATGATCAATGTCCATCAATGATAGACTGTATAAAGACAATGTGGTACATATACACCATGGAATACTCTGCAGCCATAAAAATAAATGAGATCATGTCCTTTGCAGGACATGATGGAGCTAGAAGCCATTATTCTCACCAAACTAATGCAGGAACAGAAAACTAAACATTGCATGTTCTCACTTATAAGTGGGAGATGAACAATGAGAACACATTCACACAGGGAGGGGGAGAACACATATTGGGGTCTATCTGGAGGGGCGGAGGGAAGGAGAGCACCACAAAAAAAAAAAAAAAAAAAAAAAAAAAAAAAAAAAAAAAAAAAAAAAAAAAAAAAAAAAAAAAACCTAATGCATGTTGGGCTTAACACCTAGGTGATGGGTTGGTAGGTACAGCAAACCACCATAGGACATGTTCACCTGTGTAACAAATCTGCACATCCTGCACATGTATCCTGGAACAAAATAAAATAAAATAAACATCTTAAAAGAGCATTACACAATGGTAAGGGGTTCCATTCAACAAGAAGACCTAAATATCATATATAGTCTGGTAGCATAATGCCTCCAGTTTTGTTCTTTTTGCTTAGGATCGTCTTGACTATTCAGACTTTTTTTGTTCCATATGGATCTTAAAATAATTTACAAATTCTGTGAAGAATGTCAGTGGTAATTTAATGGGAATATATATATACACAACACAGGAGTACTCAGATTCATAAAGCAACATTTTAGAGACCTACAAAGAGACTTAGACTCCCATACAATAATTGAGGAAGACTTCAACACTCCACTGACAGTATAAGATCTCTGAGTCAGGAAATGAACAAAGATATTTAGGACACGAAGTCAGCATTGGACCTCATGGATCTCACAGACCTCAATGGAACTCTCCAACCAAAGACAACAGAATATACATGCTTCTAATTGCAACATGGCATATTGTGTAAAATTGGCCACACAATTAGACATAAAACAATCTTCAGCAATGCAAAAGAATCAAAATTATACCAAAAACACTCTCAGACCACAGCATAATAAAATATAGATGTCAAGACTAAAAAATAGCTCAAAACCATGCAATTACATTGAAATAGAACTACATGCTGCTGAATGAATTTTGGGTAAATAACAAAATTTAGACAGAAATAAATATGTGTTAGAGACAGAGCTAAAGCAAAGTTATGAGGCAAATTTATAGCACTAAACACCCACATTAAAAAGTGAAAAAAGGGCTGGGCGTGGTGGCTCATGCCTGTAATCCCAGCACTTTGGGAGGCCGAGGTGGACAGATCACGAGGTCAGGAGATCGAGATCATCCTGGCAAACATGGTGAAACCCCGTCTCTACTAAAAAAAATACAAAAAAAAAAAAATAGCTGGGCGTGGTGGCGGGCCCCTGTAGTCCCAGCTACTCAGGAGGCTGAGGCAGGAGAATGGCGTGAACCTGGGAGGCGGAACTTGCAGTGAGCCGAGATCGCACCACTGCACTCCAGCCCAGGTAACAGAGTGAGATTCCATTTCAAAAAAAGTTAAAAATGGTATCAAATTAATAGCCTATCATCACAAGTGAAATAATTGGAGAAGCAAGAGCAAACAAAACCCAAAGCTAGCAGAAGACAAGAAATAGCCAAACTCACGGCTGAACTGAAGGAAATTGAGAGGTGAAAAAACATTGAAAAGATCAATAAATCCAAAAGTCTTTTCAAAAAATTAATAAGATAGGCTGCTATCTAGACTAATAAAGAAGAAAAAAGATGAGATCCAAGTAAACACAACTAAAATGACAAAGGAGATAATACCACTAACTCCACAGGGAAAAAAGTGAAAATCAGAAACTAGTACGAACACCTCTATGCACACAAACTAGAAAACGTGAAAGAGATGGATAAATTCCTGGACACATACATCCTCCCAAGACTACCTAAACCAGAAAAATATTGATTCCTATAATAGTCCAATAACAAGTTCTGAAATTGAGTCTGTAATAAATAGCCTATCAACCAAAAAAAAAAAAAAAAAAAAAAACTCAGGACCCAATGGATTCACAGCCATATTTGACCAGATATACAAAGAAGAGCTGGAACCATTCCTACTGAAAGTATACTAAAAAATTCAGGAGGAGGGACTTTTCCTCAACTCATTCTATAAGGCCAGGATCATCCTGATACCGAAACCTGGAAGAGACACAACAGAAAGAGAAAACTTCAGGCCAATGTTCTTGATGAGCATTGATGCAAACATTCAAAAAATAAAAAAATAAAAAAAAAAACAACTTGCAAACTCAATGCAGCAGCATGTCAAGAAAATCTAGTCTATCATAATTAAGTAGACTTCATCCCTGGTATGTAAGGTTGGTTTAATATATGCAAATTAACAAATGTGACTCATCACATAAACAGAACTAAAGACAAAAACCACATGATTATCACA
>NW_016864660.1:0-754 GCF_001698545.2 Rhinopithecus bieti | reverse complement strand
AGCTGTTCACATTGATGACAGGCACCTTCAAGATCCCATTGGCCATCATCTTGTGTAAGTCGTGGACCCCAGTCGGGGTCTCTTAGGAGATGCCTCAATGCCCAACAGGAGCTGTGGGAACTTGGTGTGGAGGAATGACATTGAGGGGCCCATCCTTTTAGTTTGCTGCCTGCTGGATGCACCACTGCTACTCCTAGTCTGTTTCTCCCTTCTAGGCATACACTGGAATGCCAGCCTTGGCAATGACAGTGCCGCATGGTCCTGGGTGGAGAACATGTTGCAGCTGGACCACTGCCCCTCAGCAGCCAGGGAGATGAGGGTCTCAATGAGGATGGTGGTCTCCACAATCCATGTGCAGACAGCCAGCCTTTCAGTGATTTGGAGGTCGAGTACAACTCCTACCTGCACATCAGGTCCAGCATCTCATCCTCTGCAGTGTCCAGGGTCTTGTGTCCCCAGGCAGCCAGATCCGTATCAGTGACCTTGCAGGGCAGTTTGTCAGACATGCTGGAGGCGCTTCTGCATGGAGTGAGGGACACAGGCGAAGGGAGCCAGGCCTCTGACTAGGGACAGACATGGCACAGGCTGTGCTGGGCAGAGCAGTTTGAGTTTTTATACAATTTCTCTTAAGTAAACAGTTCATAAATTGATACTTTTGATTCATTTACAATATCAGTCAGGTCAGAGAATCAGGGAGTAGATAAAAAATATGTATACACACACACACACACACACATATATATATATATATATA
>NW_016864659.1:0-3646 GCF_001698545.2 Rhinopithecus bieti | reverse complement strand
GTTTTGAGACGGAGTCTCGCTCTGTCGCCCTGGCTGGAGTGCAGTGGCCGGATCTCAGCTCACTGCAAGCTCCGCCTCCCGGGTTTACATCATTCTCCTGCCTCAGCCTCCCCAGTAGCTGGGACTACAGGCGCCCGCCACTACGCCTGGCTAGATTTTGTAGTTTTAGTAGAGACGGGGTTTCACCGTGTTAGCCAGGATGGTCTCGATCTCCTGACCTCGTGATCCGCCCGTCTCGGCCTCCCAAAGTGCTGGGATTACAGGCTTGAGCCACCGCGCCCGGCCTATTTCCTTGTTTAGTCAGCTGAGAGTGCTTAGAAGCAACAATACCTGAGCAGCAACAAGCACATTTACTGCCCAGATTCTGGTTTCTAATACCATTTTCCAACAAAATGAAAGAGAGCTCCTTAGAGAAATAGCCTATTTTAGGCTATGGTAGAAATATATATGATGAATATAGAGAATTCTGTCATGCCAGAAGGCAAAGAAGTGCTACAATAAAAGAAAAAGGTTCAAAATTATGGGGTATGTCAAAGGAATGTGAGAGTCAACTGAAAGAGCTCCCAATAGTCAAAGCTGGAACCATTTGAGCAATAAAATGAATTAAAGTAGTATTGGATTATAACTCAAATCATAAAGTAAATATCAGTGAGTCCATACTGATATAAATAAATGATTGAATGAATAAATAAATGAGGGATAAGAGGCAAATATCCTATGCAGAAGAATTTCCCCAAAAAATTACGTAGTTATTCTCAAGAATATGGAGCTTAACTCCCCTACTCCATAAGTGAGGGCTGTGCACAGTGACTTCCTTCCAAAGAATACAAGATGGAAAGGGGCCATAAAGAGTAACTTTACAGTGGAAAATCCTAGCAAACACTACCTGGGGCAGGTGATCAAGTTTAACATGAACAGTGATAAGCCATTTCTTAGTCAACTCAGGCTGCAATAACAAAATACCAAAGAATGGGTAGCTTAAAAACAGAAATTTATTTCTCACAATCCTCCAGATGCGAAGTCCAATATTAAAGTAGCAGCAAGATAGGTTTGGTTTTGAGGTGCAGCTGCTGTCTCGTAGTAGGCTCACATGACCTCTTCTTTCTGTGTGCACAGGGAGAGACAGCAAGCTGTCTGGTGTCTCTTCTTATCTGGGACCTTATAAGGGTACTAATACAATCACAAAGGCCTCACCTTCTAGTTATCTTCCAAAGGAATTATCTCCAAATACCATCACAGTAGGGGTTGGGCTTCAATACATGAATTTTGGAAGTGACATAAACATTCAGTGCATAACAGTCATAATGATAGCATTCCCTTGATATGTGATGAGAATGGCACTTAACCTCCATAATCTTCTTTCCAAAAACGCATAATCACCATCTAGTTATGATAAAAATGTAAGACAAATGTCCATTAAAGGACTTAGTATAAAATACCTGACTAGTACTCCTCAAAACTCCAAGGTCATCAAACACAAAGTCTGAGAAACAGCCACGGCCAAAAGGATCCTCAAGAGACAAGTAAACATAATGTGGTATCTTGGATGGGATTCTGGAACAGGAAAATATCACAAGGAAAAACACAGGAAATCTGAATAAGTATGAGATTTACTAATTATAAGAATATACCATATTAATATAATATGTTAACAACAGGGGAAACTAAGTGTGGGATGCATGGGAATTCTGTGTCTTATTTTCATGATTTTCTGTAAATCTAAAATAAAACTGTTCAAAATAAACAGTTTATTTTTTAAAAATACACAGAGAAATTTAGAAATTCTTCTACAATTGTCTTCCAGAACATAAATGAAATGGTTTAACCATAGTATAGACATAAATAAAGACAGAATTTATGAAAGTTAGAAAAATGACAAAAAAAACATATCCAGAAGGAGACATGGTAAAACAAAAGGTTGGGAAATATGAAACAGAGGGTAAGACATATAGAAGACACAAGACACAGTGAAAAGGAACCACAAAAGACCCAGAATAGACAAAGCAATCTTGGGCAAGAAAAACAAAGCTGGAGGCACCACACTACCTGATTTCAAAATATACTACAAAACCATAGTAATCAAAACAGAATTGAACTGGCATAAAAATAAAAACATAAATCGGTGGAACAGAGTAGATAGTCCAGAAATAAATCCACTCATTTACTGTCAGTTGATCTTCAACAAACGTGCCAAGAACTCACAATGGGATAAGGATAATCACTTAAATAAATCGTAGTAAGGAAATTGTATATCCACATTCAGAAGAATGAAACTGGACCCCTGTCTCACACTATCTACAAGAATCAACTCAAAATGGATTAAAGACTTAAACATAAGACCTGAAACAGTAAATCTACTAGAAGAAAACATAGGAAAAATTCTCCTTGACAGTGTTCTGGGCAATGATATTTTTTTTTTTATATGACTCCAAAAGCCCAGGCAACAAAAGCAAAAATAGACAAGTAGGATTGCATCAAACTGAAAAGCTTCTGCACAGCAATGGAAACATGAAGTATATGAACAACCTACAGAATGGGAGACAATATTTGCAAACCATACATCTGATAAGGGGTTAATATCCAAAATATGTAACAAACTCAAACAACTCAAGATCAAGAAAACAAACAACTCAATTTAAACATAGACAAAGGACCTGAATAGACATTTCTCAAAAGATGACATACAAAATGGCCAACAGGTATATGAAAAAATGCTTAACGTCACTAATCATTAGAGAAATGCAAATCAAAACCACAATGAGATATTGCCTTACACCTTACTGTTAGAATGGCTACTATCAAAAAGACAAAATGTAACAAGTGTTGGCAAATATTTGAAGAAAAGGGAACCCTTGAACACTGTTAGTGGACATGTAAATTTGTACAGTCGATATGGAAAGCAGTATGGAGGTTGCTCAAAAAATAAAAATAGAAGTATCATATGATCCAACAATTTCACTTCTGGGTATATATCCAAAGGAAATAAAATAAGCCTCTCAAAATACTCCCAAGTTCATTGCAGCATCAATCACAAGAGCCAAGATATGGAACCTGTCTAAGTGTCTACCAAGAGATGAACTGATAAAAAAAACTGTGGTATGCCTGTATGTGTTTGTGTGTGTATGTGCATATATAATGGAATATTATACCACCTTAAAAAGGAAGAAAATCCTGCCACCTGTGACAACATGGTTGAACCTGCAGGACATTGTGCTAAGTGAAATGAGTCAAATACTTCATGTTCTCCTTTACATGTGACCTCTATGAGGTCAAACTCAAAGAAGCGGACAGTAGAATGGTGTTTGGCAGGGGCTTCTGTGGAAGGGAATGGGGTGACCGTGTTGGTCAAAATGTACATAATTTCAGTTATGCAAGATGAGTAAGTTCTGGAGGCCTATTGTGACAGCATGGTGACTATAGTTAATAATATTGTACTGTCTTCTTGACATTTGCTAAGAGAGTAGATCTTAAATGTTCTCACCACAAAAAAAGGTAACCATGTGAAGTGATTAATATGTTAATTAGCTTGATTGGGGTAAATGATTTTATAATGTGTACCTATATCAAAACACTGCATCATACACAATAAAGATATACAGTTTTCATCAATCATTCCTCAATAAAGCTGGGGAAAGGAAAAGGTCCC
>NW_016864658.1:0-599 GCF_001698545.2 Rhinopithecus bieti | reverse complement strand
ACAGAGTCTCGCTCTGTCGCCCGGGCTGGAGTGGAGTGGCGCCATCTCGGCTCACTGCAAGCTCCGCCTCCTGGGTTCACGCCATTCTCCTGCCTCAGCCTCCCAAGTAGCTGGGACTACAGGCGCCGCCACCTCGCCCGGCTAATATTTTGTATTTTTAGTAGAGACGGGGTTTCACCGTGTTAGCCAGGATGGTCTCGATCTCCTGAGCTCGTGATCCACCCGCCTCAGCCTCCCACAGTGCTGGGATTACAGATGTGAGCCACCGCGCCCGGCCAGTTATTTTTGTTTTAAAAAATCATTTTAGTTCCTGAATTGCCTCCCTCTCCTCTGGGTTAGCTTTTCTGGCTGCCTCCCAGGTTGCAGACACTGGTTATGTGGTGATCCTGTTTGCCAGTTACAGTTAAGTTGGGGAAGCACCCTGGAAGCTCTCTCTCTTGCTTTTGTTTGTTTAGTGAAGAATCCTCTGATGTTTTGTCTGGAGACCATGTTTCTGGAGGGGTTGGGTTGAGGTGGTGTCATCCACACACAGACTTTCTGGCCTATCCCATCTTCTCTTGGGCTGGCCTTCCTGCTTCCTCTGGCCCCTAGGGGTTTTG
>NW_016864657.1:0-754 GCF_001698545.2 Rhinopithecus bieti | reverse complement strand
TTTCTTTCTCCTGCCTGATTGCCCTGGCCAGATCTTCCAACACTATGTTGGAGTGGTGAGAGAGGGCATCCTTGTCTTGTGCCAGTTTTCAAAGGGAATGCTTCCAGTTTTTGCTCATTCAGTATGATATTGGCTGTGGGTTTGTCATAAATAGCTCTTATTATTGTGAGACTGTTTACGTTTTTGAAATGAAGCAGCATCAGTTCTCAGAAACACAGCCTTCTGATCGTCACCATCATGTTCCCTGTATCAAAGTGTTAAAAGAAAATATTTTAGGCTCTCAATATCACTAAGCTAAAGGGAAAAGTCAAGCTGGGAACTGCTTAGAGCAAATCTGCCTCCCATTCTATTCAAAGTCACCCCTCTGCCCACTGAGATAAATGCATATCTAATTGCCTCCTTTGGAGAGACTAATCAGAAACTCAAAAGAATGCAAAAATTTGTCTCTTACCTACCTATGACCTGGAATCCCCCTCCCTACTTTGAGTTGTCCAACCTTTCCAGACGGAACCAATGTTCATCTTACATATGTTGATTAATGTCTCATGTCTCCCTAAAAATGTATGAAACCACACTGTGCTCTGACCTCTGTTAGATATGAATTCTAAATTTCTTTTCAAAGAACTAATATGTCAGTATGTTCAATCCTTTGCCTTCTACTTTTAAGCTTAACTTCCTTGTAAAGCAACCTTTTTTGATTACCTACTTCACCCTGACTCATTCCAATTACCTACTCCACCCTAACTCATTCTGA
>NW_016864656.1:0-753 GCF_001698545.2 Rhinopithecus bieti | reverse complement strand
CCCAACATCCAGGCCGTGCGCACCCAGGAGAAGGAGCAGATCAAGACCCTCAACAACAAGTTTGCCTCCTTCATAGACAAGGTGAGGGTCCCCCCTGCGTGGCGGATTGTGCCCGCGCCCCCTTTCTCCTAGTAGTCCCGGTCCCTGTGCACATCTCCAGCCCCCAACTGGCGTCCTGCTGGGCCTCACCTGCCCTGGCGACACTCTCCCTTCCAGCCTCCGACTCACCCCTCCCGTGCACGTTGGTTTGGGCTGGGTGAGGGTGGGGAGAGGGTCTGGACAGCCGGGATGAATCCTGGGGCTTCTTCCTTCCCTTTTAAACTGGAGGGTCTTGGAAGAGAGAGACAACTTAAGGGTACAGCCTAGTTCCCACCACCCCTCTCTACAAATCCCGTTCTTCCCCAGGTCATTCTGTCCCTAAATTATAGAAAATAATAGCAGTTATTGTTCTCACTCCAACCCGAGTTCTGATCGTCTTTTAAGCTATCACCCTGTGGCAGTCCCAGCTGTTCTGGGACTACCCTCCTCCAGGTTCGCCTTTTACCCGGCACTACCCCAAGGGCTCCCCAGTGGTGCGTTTGTGATTTTTTTTTTTTTTTACATAGGAGTTTGGTGGGATTCTAGCATTCTAGGAGAAAGAAGTGGATGTCTGGGTTCAAACCGGCAAATATTGATTGAGGCCTTTGGCGCCCGGAGGCTTGAGTGCGGGAGTCACAGAATGAGTCATACCCTGACCTCTGCGCCGGCAGCGTG
>NW_016864655.1:0-242 GCF_001698545.2 Rhinopithecus bieti | reverse complement strand
TCTAATTTTTATCTCAGGATATTTCCTTTGTTACCCTAGGCTTCAAAGAGCTTCAAAATATCCCCTCTCAGATTCCCGAAAAACAGTGCTATGAAACTGATACATGAATAGAATCGTGTAACTCTGTGAGATGAATTAACACATCACAAATCAGTTTCCCAGAAAGCATCTTTCTAGTTTTTATATTAGGATTTTCCCTTTCACCATTAGCTTCAACGTGCTCAGAAATATCCCATTGCAGA
>NW_016864654.1:0-613 GCF_001698545.2 Rhinopithecus bieti | reverse complement strand
TTTATAATTAATTTTTTGTCAGTAACAACTTTTGATTCCATCTAATATACTCTTGCCTATCCCAAGTTCATGAAAATATTCCATGATTTTCTTCTAAAATTTTATATTTGTGTTTTTTTAAACCTTTTAGTTCATATCTACTTTGAATGAAACTTTATGTAAACTTTGAGGATGACGTTTCAGTTTATTTTGTTTTTATCATGTGGCTACTCAGAAATTTAAAGGATAAGACTATAATTCATTTTATGTAAACAAATAATACTGGTAGCATTTGTTAACATGATTATCCTTTTTTCCTTTAAATTACCTTGACAGGGCCGGGCGTGTTGGCTCACACCTGTAATCCCAGCACTTTGGGAGGCCGAGGTGGGTGGATCACTTGAGGTCAAGAGTTCGAGACCACGCTGGCCAAGATGGTGAAACCCCGTCTCTATTAAAAGTAAAAAAAACTAGCCAGGTGTGATGGCGGGCCCCTATAATCCCAGCTACTCGGGAGGCTGATGCAGGAGAATCGCTTGACCCCAGGAAACAGAGGTTGCAGTGAGCCGAGATTGCATTACTGCACTCCAGCCTGGGCAGCAAAAGGAGACTCTTTCAAAATAAATAAATAAAT
>NW_016864653.1:0-1367 GCF_001698545.2 Rhinopithecus bieti | reverse complement strand
TATCACAAAGAAGTTTATCAGAATGCTTCTTTCTAGTTTTATCTGAGGATACTTCCTTTTCACTATAGCCTCAAAGTGGTCACAAACCTCTTTGCAGATTCCATGAAAACAGAGTTAACAAACTGCTCCATGAAAAGAAAGGTGTTACTCTGTGAGATGAATACATACATCACAAAGAAGCTTCTAACAAAGCTGATTTCTACTTTTTATCTGAGGATATTTCCTTTGTCACCATAGGCTTCAATTAGATTGAAAATATGCCTTCTCAGATTCCCCAAAAACAGTGCTACAATACTGTTCCTTGAAAGGAATTGTGTAACTCTGTGAGATGAATTCACATCCCACAAAGCAGTTTCTCAGAAACCTTCATTCTAGCTTTTGTCTGAGGATATTTCTTTTGTCACCGTACACTACTATGATCTCTGAAATATCCCATTGCAAATTCCAAGAAAACAGTGTTAGCCAACTGCGCAATGACAGGAATGGTGTAACTCGGTGAGATGAATTCATACATCACAAAGCAGTCTCTCAGAAAGGTTCTTTCTAATTTTTATCTGAGGATATTTCCATTTTTACTATAGGCTCAATGCATTCCCAAATATCCCTTTGCAGATTCCAGGAATACAGTGAGAGAAACTATTCCATGAAAAGAATGGTGTAAGTCTGTGAGATGAGTTCCCACATCACAAAGAACTTTCTCAGAGGGCTTCTTTCTAGTTTTTATCTGAGGATATTTCCTTTGTCACTATAGGCTTGAATGATAGCCAAAATATTCCTTCTCAGATTCCCCAAAAACATTGCTACCAAACTGCTCCGTGTAAAGAATCATGTAACTCTGTGAGATATATTAACACATCACAAAGCGGATTCCCAGTGAGCTTCTTTTTAGTTTTTATATGAGCCTATTTCCTTTTCCACCATAGGCTTCAATGCACTCCCAAATATCCCTTCTCTGACACCACAAAAATTGTGATGCCGAAGTGCTCCCTCAACAGAAACGTTTAGGTCTATGAGATGAACGCACACATCATAAAGGGTTTTCTCAGAAAACTTCTCTCCAGTTTTTACCTGAAGTTATTTCCTTTTTTGCCATTGGACTCCATGTTGTCCCGAATATCCCTTTGCATATTCCCCAAAGCAGTGTTACCAAACTTCTCAATGAAAGGGACGGTATAATTCTGTAAGATGGATTCACACATCACAAAACAGTTTCTCAGAATGTTTCTTTCTAGTTTTATCTGTGGATATTTTCTTTTCAGTATTGGCCTCAGTGCATTCCCAAATATCCCTTTGCAGATTCCATGAAAACTGTGTTAGGAAACTGCTGCATGAAATGAAAGGTGTAGTTCTGTGAGATGAATTCACAC
>NW_016864652.1:0-240 GCF_001698545.2 Rhinopithecus bieti | reverse complement strand
TATACATTTATAATTTTCACTTATCACAGGGTAAATATAAAACTGATTCATTTAAAGAATGATCTTTTTCAAGAATTCAAAGAACATAGAATGTTGTGAAATCTTATCTTTTACTTACATGCCATTTTCTTTCTAACTCTACCGCCCACCCACCCCACCCCATCTATTATTTTATAAACCAATTGGTACATAAGTAGCTTTTTGGGGGATGACATATTAGCTAAAGATTTTCTATGTAGT
>NW_016864651.1:0-1542 GCF_001698545.2 Rhinopithecus bieti | reverse complement strand
ATCTGAGGTTATTTCCTTTTCACTATAGGCCTCAATGTGTTCCCAAATATCACTTTGCAGATTCCACAAAACCAGTGTTAGCAAATTGCACCATGAATAGAAAGATGTAACTCTGTGAGAGAAAGTCACACATCACAAACAACTGTCTCAGAAAGCTTCATTCTAGTTTTATCTGAGGATATTTCCTATGTCACCATAGGCTTCAATGTGATTCAGATTATCCCTTCTCACATTCCCCAAAACAGTGCTACAAAACTGTTCCATGAAAAGAGTGGTGTAACTCAGTGAGATGAATTCACACATCACAAAGCAGTTTCTCAGAAAGCTTCTTTCTAGTTATTTTCGGAGGATAATTCCTTTTTCACCATAGGCCTCAACTCGCTCCAAAATACCCCTCTGTAGATTCCAAGAAAATAGAGTTAACAAACTGATCCATGATAAGAAAGGTGTTACTCTGTGAGATGAATACAGATATCACAAAGCAGTTTCTCAGAAAGTTAGCATCCGGCTTTTTTTCTGAGGATATTTTCTCTGTCACCATAAGATTCAATGCACTCCAAAATATCCAATTACAGATTCCATGAAAACTGTGTTAGAAAACTGCTCAGTGAAAACAACAGTGTACCTCTGTGAGATGAATTCACACATCACAAGACAGTGTCTCACAAAGTTTATTTCTAGTTTTCATCTGAGGATATTTAGGTTTCACCATAGGACTCAATGCTCTCCCAAATATCTCCTTGAAGATTCCACTAAAACAGTGCTATCAAACAGCTCAATGAAAAGTACAGTGTAACTCTGTGAGATGAATTCAAACGTCACAATGCAGTTTCTCAGAAAGCTTCCTTCTAACTTTTATCTGAGGAGATTTCCTTTTTTGCTATAGTCCTCAAAGCCCTCCCAAATATCCCTTTGCAGATTACACCAAAACAGTGTTAGCAAACTGCTCAATGAAAAGAAAGGTGTAACTCTGTGAGATAAATTCACATATCACAAAGCAGTTTCTCAGAAAGCTTCTTTTTGGTTTTGGTCTGAGGATATTTCATTTGTCACCATAATCTTCAATGCGTTCCCAAATATCCTAAGGCAAATTCCACGAAAAAACTGTTGTCAATCTGCTCATTCAAAAGAACGGTGTAAATCTGTAAGATGAATTCACACATCACAAAGGAGTTTCTCAGAAAGCTTTCTTGTAGTTTTATCTGAGGATAATTCTTTTCATTTAAGGCCTCAATGCACTCCGAAATATCCCTTTGCAGTTTCCATGAAATCAGTGTTCGCAAACAGCTCCATGAAAAAAAAAGTGTCACTCTGTGAAATGAATTCACAGATCACAAAAAACTTTCTCAGAAACTTCATTCTAGTTTTTTTTCTGAGGATATTTCCTTTTTCACCATAGGCCTCAATGCACTGTCAAACATCCCTTTGGAGATTCCATGAAAACTGTGTTAACAGTCTGCTCCATGAACAGAAAGGTGTTACTCGGTGAGGTGAATGCACACTTCACAATGAAGTTTCTGAGAAAGCTTCTTTCTAGTTTTT
>NW_016864650.1:0-242 GCF_001698545.2 Rhinopithecus bieti | reverse complement strand
GAGAAAATTAACAGTGCTACATCAGTGGACACATAAATGATAAGAAAGCGCAACAGGCTTGTTGTTGATAAGGAAAAAGTTGTGCTCTGGAGAGAAGATCAAAGCAGCCAAAACCTTCCCTGAAGCCAAAGCCTAATCCAGAGCAAGACCTTAACTCCTCAGTTCTGGAAAGGCTGAGAGAGGTGAGGAAGCTGCAGAAGAAAAGTTTGAAGCTAGCAGAGAGCTTGGTTCATGAAGTTTGA
>NW_016864649.1:0-811 GCF_001698545.2 Rhinopithecus bieti | reverse complement strand
ACATTTTAAGGAAAATTTGACAGACATGGAGTTAGCTAATTGGGAATGCTAATTATTTGGCTTGGGGATTAAATCATAAGGAGTCAAAGCTGTTCTCTTCTGCTGAGTCACTTCCCGGGTGGGGACCAGAGAACTGGTTGGCAGGTCTAGAAGGGGTCATCTGGCTGTTAAAAATGCAAAATCCTGAAAAGACACCTCAAAAGACCAACCTTAGGTTCACAATACTAATGTTACCCTCAAAAGTAACTGAGAAAGCTACAAATCTTATGACCTCTGGACTAATGGGTGGTAACAATTAGATTTCCAGTCCTCCTCATTTGACTTAGTGGCTGGTGGCCTTTTATTTGTTTTACAAGAATAGTTTATCCTTTTGAGATTGGATATTATGTAGACTATGCACCAAATTTCTTCCCAAAACTAGTTTGGCCTATGCCTAGGAATAAACAAGGACTGTTTTGAGGGTAGAGGCAAGACGGGGTCAGTTAGGTCTGATATCTTTACTGTCATAATTTTCAGAGTAAAAATTTTTGCAAAGGCAGTTTCAATTACTTCAGAGGCTGAGGACGAGGACGGATGATTGCTTGATCCCAGGAGCCAGAGATTGTGTTGACCTGACATTGTATCACTGAACTCCAGTGTATGTGACAGAGAGACTCTACCAACAATGACATTTTAGTCAAAATTTTGGAAATGTAATATTTTCAATGACATTCTGCTATAAAAATAAATTTATGTAAATACTATAAATTTGTGATTTATTTATAAAAGTTACATATAAAATATGTAAAACATGTAAAGCATGTAAAATTTA
>NW_016864648.1:0-253 GCF_001698545.2 Rhinopithecus bieti | reverse complement strand
CAGTGGGGTGTGGTATTTGCTTAGCTGTAATGGACTGGGGACTTGGGGATCTGTTTTTTTAATTCAGTTTTTCAGTCAGTCTAGATTTTGGCCTCATATGTCACTACTGTCTTGGGAAGTCATGGAGCTCCAGATGCCGGAGTCCTTTGGGAATTATTTAATGAGAATTGGCTTACTTAGACTAAACTCAGGATCTGTGTTGGCTCAGTGCCATTGATGCTTTCATCTATTGTGTTTTCCTCATTTGCTGCCG
>NW_016864647.1:0-823 GCF_001698545.2 Rhinopithecus bieti | reverse complement strand
GCTCGTTTATGTTTTTGATCCATTTTGAGTTAAATTTGTATATGGTATATGGTAAGAATCCTACTTCCTTTTACATATACTCAGTTTTCTCAGCACTGTTTATTGAAAAGATTGCTTTTTTCCCCATTAAATGGTCTTGGCATATCTCTCTTTCCTTTCTTTCTTTTCTTTTCTCTGTCTCTGTCTCTGTTTCTCCTGACTCAGCCTGTTTATTGAAAAGATTGTTTTTTCCCCATTACATGGTCTTGGCACCTCTCTCTCTCCTTTCTTTTCTGTCTCTGTTCCTTCCTTCCTTCCTTCCTTCTTCCTTCCTTCTCTCTCTTCCTCTTTCTTTCTTTCTTGTCTCACTTTGTCACCCGGGCTGGATCACAGTGGAGTGATCTCGGCTCACTGCAACCTCAGCCTTCTGGGTTCAAGTGATTCTCGTGCCTCAGCTTCTTGAGTAGCTAGGATTACAGGCATGCACCATCACGCCTGGATAATTTTTGTATTTTTGGTAAAGACAAGGTTTTGCCATGTTGGCCAGGCTGGTCAAACTCCTGACCACAAGTGATCCTCCTGCCTCAGCCTCCCGAAGTGTTGGGATTACTGGCGTGAGCCACTGTGCCTGGCATGTCTTCGCACCCTTTTCAAAACTCAACTGACCGCTGACATGAGGGTTTGTTTCTGGGCCCTCTATTCCACCCCATTGATCTATGTGGTGTGATCTTGGCTCACTACAACCTCTGCCTCCTGAGTTCAAGTGATTCTCCTGACTCAGCCTCCCAAGTAGCTGGAATTACAGGTGCATGCCACCACGCCCAGCTATTTTGTATTTTCAGTG
>NW_016864646.1:0-1453 GCF_001698545.2 Rhinopithecus bieti | reverse complement strand
AAAAAAAAAAAAAAAAAAAAAAAAAATTATGTTGAGCAACAGATGCCTGGCACAAAAGATCAAATCACATATTATAGGATTCCACTAATGTGAAATATCCCAAATAGGCAAATCCACAGAGACAGAAAGTAGATTAGTGGTTGCCAGTGATTCCTGCTTTTTCCAGTATCATGCATTTTAAAACCCAAAGATCAAATTAGGATCTAGGAACCATCTGTATCAGAGTTACCAATGGTCCCTCACCCACGTCGGGCTTATAAAATCAAAACCTGTCAGAAGTTGGGGGAGGACAAAACGAGGGTGACTGCTTAGGGGCAGGAGTTTTATTTTTCAAGTAATGAAAATATTTTGGAATTACACTATGGTGGTACAATTTTGTGAGCATACTAAACACTGCTGAGTTTTGTATACTTTATAATGGTGAATTTTGTGTTATATGAATACTTCAGTATTTTTAATGTTAAATTTTTTTAAGTTGATTTGGAAATTAGTAATTAAAATCCAAATTATTGGCTGGGCATGGTGGCTCATACCTGTTATCCCAGCACTCTGGGAGGCTGAGGCAGGCAGATCATTTGAGGTCAGGAGTTTGAGACCAGTCTGGCCAACATGGTAAAACCCTGTCTCTAATAAAAATACAAAAATTAGGCCAAGCGCAGTGGCTCACGTCTGTAATCCCAGCACTTTGGGAGGCCAAGGCGGGTGGATCATGAGGTCAGGAGTTCGAGACCAGCCTGACCAACATGGTGAAACCCAGTCTCTACTAAAAGCACAAAAATTAGCCAGGCGTGGTGGCGTGTGCCTGTAATCCCAGCTACTCAGGAGGCTGAGGCAGGAGAATCACTTGAACCCGGTAAGCGGAGGCTGTAGTGAACAGAGATCACGCCACTACACTCCAGCCTGGGCAACAGAGCGAGACGCCGTCTCAAGAAACAAAGAAAAAAAAATAGCCAGGCATGGTGGTGGGCACCTGTAATCCCAGCTACTCAGGAGGCTGAGGCAGGAGAATCGCTTGAACCCAGGAGGCAGAGGCTGCAGTGAGCCAAGATCGCGCCACTGCACTCCAGCCTGGGCAACAAGCGGAACTCCATCTCTAAAAAAATAAATAATAGCCGGCGCGGTGGCTCACGCCTGTAATCCCAGCACTTTGGGAGGTCGAGACGGGCGGATCACGAGGTCAGGAGATCGAGACCAGCCTGGCTAACACGGTGAAACCCCGTCTCTACTAAAATACAAAAAATTAGCCAGGCATGGTGGCGGGCGCCTGTAGTTCCAGCTACTTGGAGGCTGAGGCAGGAGAATGGCGTGAACCTGGGAGGCGGAGCTTGCAGTGAGCTGAGATCTCGCCACTGCACTCCAGCATGGGAGACAGAGCGAGACTCCGCCTCAAAATAAAATAAAATAAAATAAAATAAATAATAAAATAAAATAAAATCCAAATTATTTTTAGGCT
>NW_016864645.1:0-821 GCF_001698545.2 Rhinopithecus bieti | reverse complement strand
ATGAATTTCATGTTTCAAGTTTAATTTAAAAGCAGGGAACGACCTTGTTTTCTCTCTGTTTTTACTAGTGCATTAATGCAGTGGTTCTCAAATTCTGTGATCTGAAGACTTCTTTACACTTCAAAAAATTATTGAGGACTTCAAAGAGTTTTTCTTTACGTGGGTTATATCTATCAATATTTGTCATATTAGAATTAAAACAATTTAGAATTTTAAATTTATTTTGTTAAACATAAATATAATTATGTTGACAGCGTTTAAATGAAAAGTAAATTTTCTAAGACAAAATATTTAGTGACAAGAGTGGCATTTTCTGTATTTTTAACAAACTCTTTAATATCTGGCTTGATGACAAGGAATTCTCGTATCTGCTTTTTCATTCAGTTTATTGTGATATGGCACATCTGTGTCCTCTGGAAAACTCTACTGCTATGCTGGAGAGAATGGGAATGAAAAAGGCAGATACGGCCAGGCACGGTGGCTTACACCTGTAATTCCAGCACTTTGGGAGGCAGAGGCAGGCAGATCACCTGAGGTCCAGAGTTCAGACCAGCCTGGCCAACATGGTGAAGCCCCATCTCTACTAAAAAAAAAAAAAAAAAAAATACAAAAATTAGCTGGTTGTGGTGGTGCATGCCTGAAATCCCAGCTACTCGGGAGGCTGAGGCAGGAGAATCACTTGAACCCAGGAGGTGGAGGTTGTAGTGAGCCGAGATTGCGCCACTGCACTCCAGCCTTGGAGACAGAGTAAGACTCTGTCTCAAAAAAAAAAAAAAGGGCCAGATACTGTCTTAGTGTTACCATGAAAATCGTTTTAGTTT
>NW_016864644.1:0-549 GCF_001698545.2 Rhinopithecus bieti | reverse complement strand
CTTTATTAGTCTAGCTAGCAGTCTACCAATTTTGTTGATCTTTTCAAAACACCAGTTCCTGGTTTCATTCATTCTTTGAAGGGTTTTTCATGTCTCCATCTCCTTCATTCTCCTTTGATCTTAGTTATTTCTTCTCTTCTGTTTGCTTTTTATTGTGTTTGCTCTTGCTTCTTTAGTTCTTTTAATTGTGATGTTAGGGTGTTAATTTTAGATCTTTCCTGCTTTCTCTTGTGGGCTTTTAGTGCTATAAATTTCCCTCTAAATACTTCTTTAAATGTGTCCCAGGGGTTCTGTTACATTGTGTCTTTGTTCTCACTGGTTTCAAAGAACATCTTTATTTCTGCCTTTATTTTGTTGTTTACCCATTAGTCGTTCAAGAGCATGTTGTTCAGTTTCCATGTACTTGTGCAGTTTTGAATGAATTTCTTAATCCTGAGTTTAATTTGATTGCACTGTGGTCTGAGAAACTGTTATGATTTCTGCTCTTTTGCATTTGCTGAGGAGTGTTTTACTTCCAATTATATGGTCAGTTTTAGAACAAGTGCAATG
>NW_016864643.1:0-547 GCF_001698545.2 Rhinopithecus bieti | reverse complement strand
ATACCCTGAAATTTTGATGAATATCCTTCTTTTCTCTGAATACATGTATTTTATATATTGTGTGTAATCCTGTGCATATTGCTTTATAGTGGATTAAGACCGTTCTCAGAGAATAGCACATTTTTATTTACTTAGGGACATAGTAGAACTTTTATTTTTTTATAATTTTTTTGTGACAGAGTCTTGCTCTGTCGCCCAGGCTGCAGCGCAGTGGCACGATCTCAGTTCACTGCAACCTCCACCTCCCAGGTTCAAGCAATTCTCTTGCCTCAGCCTCCCAAGTAGCTGGGATTACAGGGATGCGCCACCATGCCTGGCTAATTTTTTTGTATTTTTGGTAGAGACGGCGTTTCACCATGTTGGTCAGGCTGGTCTGGAATTCCTGACCTTGTGATCCACCCTCCTCGGCCTCCCAAAGTGCTGGGATTACAGGACATTAGAACAGTTTTAAGAAAAGGTAATTTTATGGAAGTACATACTGAAACATTGGTGACAGGTAAAAGAGACTTCAGTACCATAGGTTTGCATGAATTTAAATGTCTTTTTT
>NW_016864642.1:0-7095 GCF_001698545.2 Rhinopithecus bieti | reverse complement strand
CATGAGAAGAAAGGTGTAACTCTGTGAGTTGAATTCATACATCACAAAGAACTTTCGCAGAAAGCTATTTCTAGTTTTTATCTGATGGTATTTCCTTTGTCAATTTATGGTTCAATGCAGTCCAGAATATCCCTTCTCCAGTTCACCAAAAACAGTGCTACCAAACTGCTCTATGAAAAGAATCGTGTAACTGTGAGATGAATTAGCCCATCAGAAAGAGGTTCTCAGAATGCTTCTTTCTAGTTTTTAATATGAGGATATATCCTTTGTCACCAAAATATAAGCTTCAATGCGCTCCAAAATATCAGATTGCAGACTCCAAGACAACAGTGTAAGCAAACTGCTCATTGTAAAGATGAGTGTAACCCTGTGAGCTGAATTCACACATCACAAAGCAGTTTCTCTGAAATCTTCTTTCTAGTTTTTATCTGAGGATATTTCTTTTACACCATTGGCCTCAATGCACTCCCTTTACAAATTCCATGAAAACAGTGTTAGAAACCTTCTCAATTTAAAGAATTGTGTAACTCTGTGAGATAAATTCCTGCAAAATAAAGACGTTTCTCAGAAAACTTCTTTCTGGTTTTTCTCTGAGGATATTTCTTTTGTTACCCTAGGCTTCAATACAATCCAAAATATACCTTTTCAGATTCCCCAAAAGCAGTGCTGCCAAACTATTCCATGAATAGAATGGTGTAAATCAGTGAGATGAATTCACACACCACAAAGCTGTTTTTCAGAAAACTTCTTTCTAGTATTTATCTGAGTATATTTTCTTTTCATCATTTGCCTCAAGCGCTAGCAAAAATCCCATGGTAGATTCCACAAAAAAGTGTTAGCAAACTTCTCAATGAAAAGAATGGTGTCACTCTGTGAGATGAATTCACACAACACAAAGAGGTTTCTTTGAAAGTTTCTAGATTTTATCTGAGGATATTTCCTTTGTTACCATAGGCTTCAAAGCAATACAAAATATCTCTTCTCAGATTCCCTAAAAACAGTGCTACCAAACTGCTCCATGAAAAGAAAGGTGTAATTCTGTGAAATAAACTTGCAAATTACAAAACAGATTCTCAGAAACGTTCTTTCTAGTTTTGTTTGAGGGTATTTCCTTTTCAGCATTTGCCTCAAAAGTTTCTTTAGGGTTTATGTCTGAGGATATTTCTTTGTCACCATAAGCTTCAATGTGCTCCAAAATGTCCCATTGCAGATTCCGACAAAACAGTGTTAGCACACTGCTCAATGAAATGAACAGTGTAACTCTGTGAGATGAATTCACACAACACAAAGCAATTTCTCATAAAGTTTCTTTCTAGTTTTTATCTGAGGTATTTAATTTGTCACCACAGGCTTCAATGTGATCCCAAATATCCCTTCTCAGATTCCCCAAAGGCAGTGCTACCAAATTGCTCCATGAAGAGTTTCGTGTAACTCTATGAGATGAATTCACAAATCACAAAGTGGTTTCTCCGAAAGCTTCTTTCTAGTTTTTATATGAGGATATTTCCTTTGTTACCATAAGCGTCAATGCACTCCAAAATATCCCATTGCAGATTCCAAGAAAACAGTTTTAGCAAACTTCTCAATGAAAACAACAGTGTAACTGTGTGAGATGATTTCATACATCACAAAGTAGTTTCTCAGAAAGCTTCCTTTGGGTTTTTATCTGAAGATATTTCCATTGTCACCAAGGGTTTCAATGTGCTGCCAAATATTCTACTGCAGATTCCACAAAAACAGTGTTCACAAACTGCTCAATGAAAAGGATGGTGGAACTCTGTGAGATGAATTCACACATCACAAGGCAGTTTCTCTGAAATACTTTTTCTACTTTTTATCTGAGGATATTTAATTTTTCCCTTTAGGCTTCTGTGCACTCCCAAATATCCCTTTGCAGATTCCACGAAAAGAGTGTTAGCAAACTGCTCCATGAAAACAAAGATGTAACTCTGTGAGATGAATTCACATATCACAGTGCTGTTTCTCACAAACTTCTTTCTAGTTTTATTTGAGGATATTAGCATTTTCACCGTGTTCCTCAAGGCGCTCTTGAATATCCCATTGCAGAATAATCGAAAAAACTGTCAGCAAACTTCCCAATGAAAAGAAAGGTGTAATTATATGAGATGAATTCACACATCACAAAGCCATTTCTCAGAAAGCTTCTTTTGGCTTTTATCTGAGGATAGTTCCTTTGTCACCATAGGCTTCAATGCACTCCCAAATATCCTACTGCAGACTCCACGAAAACAGTGTTATCAAACTGCTCATTGAAAAGAATGGTGTAACTCTGTGAGATGAATTCACACATCACAAAGAAGTTTCTCTGAAATTTCTTTCTACTTTTTGTCTGAGTATATTTTCTTTATCACCATAGGCCTCAATGGGCTCATGAATATCTCTTTGCAGATTCCAGGAAAACTGTGTTAGCAAACTCCTCCATGAAAAGAAAGGTGTAAATCTAGGAGATGATTTCACACATCAAAAAACAGTTTCTCAGAAAGCTTCTTTTTGGTTTTTCTCTGAGGATATTTACTTTGTCACCATAGGCATCAATGTGCTCCCAAATATCCTATTTCAGATTCCACAAAAACAATGTTATCAAATTGCTCAAGGAAAACAAGAGTGTATCTCTGTGAGATGAATTCACCCATCCAAAGTTAGTTTTCAGAAAACTTCTTTCCAGTTTTTATCTGAGGATATTTCCTTTCACACCATAGGCTCCCATACATCACTTTGCAGATTCCATGAAAACATTTTTTGCAAACTGCTCCACGAAAAGAAAGGTGGAACTCTGTGAGATGAATTCACATATCACAAAGAAATTTCTCAGAAAGCCTCCTTCTTGTTTTTCTCGGAAGATATTTCCTTTGTCACCATAGGCTTCAACGCGATCCAAAATATCCGTTCTCAAATTCCCCAAAAACAGTACTACCAAACTGCTCCACGAAAAGAATGGTGTAACTCTCGGAGATAAATTCACACATCAGAAAGCAGTTTCTCAGAAAGCTTCTTGGTAGTTTTTATCTGAGGATATTTTCTTTTTCAACGTAGACCTCAATGTGCTCCATAGTATCCCAACACAGATTCCACGAAAAAAGTGTTAGCAAACTTCTCAATAGAAAGAATGCTGTAACTCTGTGAGGTGAATTCACAAAGCACAAGGAAGTTTCTCAGAAAGTTTCTTTTTAGATTTTATGTGAGGATATTTCCTATGTCACCATAGTCTTCAATGTGATCCAAATTATCCTTTCTCGGATTCTACAAAAACAGTGCTACCAAGCTGTTAAAAGAAAGAATCATGTCACTCTGTGAGAGGTATTCACAAGTCATAAAGCAGTTTGTCAGAAAGGGTCTTTCTAGTTTTTGTCTGAGGGTATTTCCTTTTTCACTGTTTGCCTCAATGCATTTATGAATATTTATTTGCAGATTCCAGGAAAATAGTGTTAGCAGACTGTACCATGGAAAGCAATGTGTAATTCTGTGAGATGAATTCAAACATCATAAGACAGTTTCTCAGAAATCTTCTTGTTGGTTGTTGTCTGAGGATATTTCCTTGGTCACCNCAACGAAAAGAACAGTGTTACTCAGTGAGGTGAATTCGTGCATTACAAGGCAGTTTCACAGAAATCTTCTTTTTGGTTTTTATCTGAGCATATTTCCTTTGTCACCATAGGCTTCAATGCACTCCC
Source organism: Rhinopithecus bieti (assembly GCF_001698545.2). NCBI lineage: Eukaryota > Metazoa > Chordata > Mammalia > Primates > Cercopithecidae > Rhinopithecus > Rhinopithecus bieti. The sequence continues at coordinate 3,403 of NW_016864642.1, read as the reverse complement.
AAATATCCTATTGCACATTCCACTAAAAGAGTTTTATCTAACACCTTTCTTTTCATTGAGCACTTTGATAACACTGTTTTCGTGGAATTTGAAATACGATATTTTGGAGCTCATTGAAGCCTTCGGTGACAAAGGAAATATTCTCAGATAAAACCAAAAAGAATATTTCTGAGACACTGTTTTGTGAAGGAGGAATTCACCTCACAGTGTTACACTGTTCTTTTCATTGAGCCGTTTGCTCACCCTGTATTCTTGGAATCTGCAAAGTGATATTTTGGAGCACATTGAAGCTTATGGTGACAAAGGAAATATCCTCAGACAAAATCTGGAAAGAAGCTTTCTGAGAAGCTGTTTTGTGTTTTGTGAATTCATTGCACCAAGTTACATGATTCTTTTCATGGATCAATTTGATAGCACTGTTTTTGGTATATCTGAGAAGAGATATTTTTTATCACATTGTCACCTGTGGTGACAAAATAAATATTATCAGATAAAAAGTAGAAAGAATCTTTCTGAGAATGTTCTTTGTGATGTGTAAATTCATCTAACAGAGTTACACCATTCTTCTCATTAAGCAGTTTGATAACACGCTTTTCATGGAATATACATCAGGACATTTGGGAGTGCACTGAAGCCTATGGTGACAAAGAAAATATCCTCAGATAAAAACCAAAAAGATGCTTTCTGTGAAATGTTGGGTGATGTGTGAATTCATCTCACAGAATTACAATGTTCTTTTCATTCAGCAGTTTGCTAACACTGTTTTCTTGGAATCTGCAATGGGATATTTCAGAGCACATTGAAGCTTATGGTTACAAAGGAAATATCCTCATATAAAAATAAAAACTAGAAAGAAGCAATCTGAGAAACAGCGTTGTCATGTGTTAACTCATCTCATGGAGTTACACGATTCTTTTCAAGTAGCAATATGGTAGCAATGTTTTGGGGGAATCAGAGAAGCGATATTTTGGATTGCATTGAAGCACATTGTGACAATAGAAATATCTTGAGATTAAAAAGGAAAATGATGCTAGCCAATAAGCTGCTTTGTGATGTGTGAATTCATTTCACAGGGTTACACTGTTCTTTTCATTGAGAAGTTTGCTCACACTGTATTCTTGCAATCAGCAATGGGTTATTTTGGAGCACATTGAAGCTTATGGTGATGAAGTAAATATCCTCAGACAAAAACTGGAAAGAAGCTTTCTGAGAAACTGCTTTGTGACTTGTGAATTCATCTCACAAAGTTGCATCTCTCTTTTCATGGAGCAGTTGTGTAGCACTGTTTTTGGGGAGTCTGAGAAGGGATATTTTGCATTGCTTTGATGCCTGTGGTGACAAAGGAAATATCCTCAGATAAAAATCTATAAAGAAGGTTTCTGAGGAACTTATTTGTGATGTGTGAAATCATCTCAGAGTGTTACACCTTTCTTTTCATGGAGAAGTTTGGTTGCACTGTTTCTGGGGAATATGTGAAGGGATACTTTGGATCACATTGAATCCTATGGTGACAAAGGAAATATTCTCCGATAAAAACTAGAGGAAGCTTTCTGAGAAACTGCTTTGGAATGTTTGAATTCATGTCACAGAGTTACACCTCTATTTTCTTGCAAAGCAGTTGGATAACACGTTTTTCGTGGCATCTGCAACAAGATATTTTGGAGTGTATTAAAGCCTGTGGTGACAAAGGAAATATCCTCAGACAAAAACCGAAAACAAGATTTCTGAGAAACTGCTTTGTGATGTGTGAATTCATCACATAGTTACACTGTTCTTTTCATTCAGCAGTTTGCTAATACTGTTTTCTTGCAATTTGCTTTGGGATATTTCAGAGTGCATTGAAGCTTATGGTGACAAAGGAAATATCTTCACAGAAAACTAGGAAGAAGCTCTCTGAGAAACCACTTTGTAATGGTGAATTCATCTCACAGAGTTACATAATTCTTTTTATAGAGCAGTTTTGTAGCACTGTTTTTGAGCAATCAGAGAAGGAAATTTTTGATCGCAATATAGCCTATGATGACAAAGGAAATATCTTCAGGTAAAAGATAGAAAGAAGCTGTCTGAAAAACTGTTTTGTGATGTGTGAATTCAACTCACAGAGTTACATTCTTCTTTTCATAACTCACAGAGTTACATTCTTCTTTTCATTTAGCTGTTTGCTAACACTATTATCTTGGAAAATGCAATGGGATAATTTGGAGTGCCTTGAAGCTTACGGTGTAAAAGGAAATATCCTCATATAAAAATTAGAAAGAAGCTTTCTGAGAAACTGATTTTTGATGTGTTAATTTATCTCACAGAGTTACACTATTCTTTTCATGGGTCAGTTTGGTAGAACTGTTCTTGGGGAATCTGAGAAGGGATATTTTGGATTGCCTTGAAGCCTATTGTGACAAAGGAAATATCCTCAGATAAAAAGAAGAAAGAAACGTTCTGAGAAAATTCTTTGTGATTTCTGAATTCATCTCTCCGAGTTACAGCTTACTTTTCATGAAGCAGTTTGATAAAACTCTTTTCGTGGAATCTACAAAGGGATATTTGGGAGTGCATTGAGGCCTATAGTGAAAAGGAAATATCCTCAGATAAAACTGGAAAGAATATTTCTGAGAAACTGCTCTGTGATGTGTGAATACATCATACATAGTTACCCATTCATTTTATTGAGCACTTTGATACACTGTTTTTGTGGAATCTGCAATAGAATCTTTCGGAGTGTATTGAACCTAATGTTGACCAAGGAAATATCCTCAGACAAAAAACAAAAGGAAGCTTACTGTGAAACTGCTTGGTGATATGTGAATTCATCCTACTGAGTTACACCGTTGTTTTCATTGAGAAGTTTCCTAACCCTTTTTTCAGGGAATCTGCAAGGAGATATTCCAGAGCACATTGAGGAATATGGTGAAAAAGGAAATAAAAACTTGAAAGAACATATCTGAGAAACAGCTGTGTGATGTGTGAATTCATCTCACAGAGTTACACCCCTCTTTTCACAGAGAAGTTTCATAGCAATTTTTGGGGAATCTGAGAAGGGATATTTTGAAGAGCATTGAAGCCTATGGTGACAAAGGAAATATCCTCAGTTAAAAACTACAAAGAAGCCTTCTCAGAAACTGCTTTGTGATGTTTTAATTCATCTCACAGATTTACATGATACTTTTCTTGGAGCAGTTTCCTAACACTGGTTTCGTGGAATCTAAAATAGAGTATTTGGTAGCATATTAAAGCCTATATTGACAAAGGAAATATCCTCAGGCAAAAACCAAAAAGAAGCTGTCTGAGAAACAACTTTGCGTTGTGTGAATTCAACTCACAGATTTACAGCTTTCTTTTCATGGAACACTTTGCTAACACTTTTCATGGAATCTACAAAGGGATATTTGGAAGCACATTGAGGCCA
>NW_016864641.1:0-1450 GCF_001698545.2 Rhinopithecus bieti | reverse complement strand
GTTTGCAGGGAAGGAACGCCCTGCTTTGTTTGCAAGAGCAGGACTTATCGGGAATGTCTTGTTTGTGAGCACGTAGTCCTCTACATTTCCCCTTTCCTTATTTACAAGTTTGAATTTCTTTTTTTTTTTTTTGAGGCGGAGTCTCGCTCTGTCCCGGACTGGAGTGCAGTGGCCGGATCTCAGCTCACTGCAAGCTCCGCCTCCCGGGTTTACGCCATTCTCCTGCCTCAGCCTCCCGAGTAGCTGGGACTACAGGCACCTGCCACCTCGCCCGGCTAGTTTTGTATTTTAGTAGAGAGAGGGCTTCACTGTGTTAGCCAGGATGGTCTCAATCTCCTGACCTCGTGATCCGCCCGTCTCGGCCTCCCAAAGTGCTGTAATTACAGGCTTGAGCCACCGCGCCTGGCACAAGTTTGAATTTCTTTCAAAACCATCATTACATGTTGGGCTCGCTGGGATTCGGTGTTTGCCCTTTGGCACCATCTCCAGCAGACTGCTGTGTCACCCAGGCTGGAGTGCAGTGGCACAATCTCCGCTCACTGCAAGCTCCGCCGCCCGGGTTCATGCCATTCTCCTGCCTCAGCCTCCCAAGTAGCTGGGACTACAGGTGCCCGCTACCATGCCTGGCTAATATTTTTTTTTTTTTTAAGTAGAGATGGGGTTTCACCTTGTCAGCCAGGATGGTGTCAATCTCCTGACCTTGTGATCTGCCCACCTTGGCCTCCCCAAGTCCTGGGATAACAAGAGTGAGCCACCGTGCCCGGCCTACTTTTTTTTTTTTTTGAGACAGGGTCTCACTCTGCCACCTAGACTAGCCGTGATTGCAGTGGTGCAATCACGGCTCACTGCAGCCTCGACCTCCAAGGGCTTAAACAATCCTCCCACCTCAGCACTCCTTCCCTGCCCCCGAAGTAGCTAGGACTACAGGAGCCTGCCAGGTCTAAATTGTTTTAATTTTTTATAGAGACAGGGTCTCATTATGTTGTCCAGGCTGGTCACCAACCCCTGGGCTCAAGCAATCTGCCTGCCTCAGCCTCCCAAAATACTGGCATCACAAGCCAAATCCTTTTCTATGAACATACAGATGGATGAATAAATAAATAAATAAATATAAATTTAACTAGTTAAAACTATATAGCTTCATTTTCACATAGTTTTAATTAAAATGAGGCTGGGCACAGTGGCTCACGCCTGTAATCCCAGTACTTTGAGAGGCTGAGGCGGGCAGATCGAGACTGCCTGGCCAGCATGGCGAAACCCCGTCTCTACTAAAACTACAAAAAAATTAACCAGGCATGGTGGTACACACCTATAATCCCAGCTACTTGGGACGCAAGGCAGGAGAATTGCTTGAACCCAGGAGGCGGAGGTGGCAGTGAGCCAAGATGGCACCACTGCACTCCAGCCTGGGTGACAGAGTGAGACTCTTTGTCTCAAAAAAAAATATTTT
>NW_016864640.1:0-1455 GCF_001698545.2 Rhinopithecus bieti | reverse complement strand
ATAGACTCTTTTTACTGTTTGCCAATTGAAACAACAACCAAAAATATGCAAGATTTCTGTAATCCTCACATTTCCATTTAAATTAAAACTTCAAAGAGCACAGTGGTAACAGAAATTAGTTTTCAGTTAGTTTTCCTGAAGCTAAGTAGTACTAGGTTTGCCAGGAGGTTCAAATTAGACTGCAATGCCAGAATATCTGACTTTGAGCAAAAAATAATTATTGATATTTTAATATGCTCAAAGATGAACTCCACAAAATAAAATTAGTAAAATGTTAATCTTCATTATTGTACTCAATGAAACTCAGCTGAAACCCATTTGCAAGGGGAATAAAATAACCTCCCAAGGACTCTGATGTAGTTCAAGTCAACTCTGAAAAGGGAGCTTCATCATTGGTGTAAAGAACTACTTCATGTCAGAAAATACATTACAGGAGGCTCTCAATTATTCAGAAATATGTTGTGCAGCCCTTTTGTCTGGCCTTCTTTACCATCCGACTGCCTATCAAATGGATATTTTACTTTTCTTACTTCTAAAATATCAGAAGATACTTGAGTCTCATCTCCTCACTTCCTGATAGGCATTCACTACTCTCTCTGAATTACCTCTGTACCTTGTATTACGTCCCTTAGCAAATTGATTGAATTTGTTTATGCATCTGTCTCCCATTCCCAAACTGTGAGTTCCATGAAGAACTGTCTTATTAATCGCTATATTGACAGTGCTGTGCACATGTTTGAAACTCAGAAATGATGGAGTAAAACTCAGTTTAAGCAATCTGTTCACTTTCATTTTCTTTTTTTTAAATTTTACTTAAAGTTCTGGGATACATGTGCAGAATGTGCAGGTTTGTTACATAGGTATGCATGTGCCATGGTGGTTTGCCGCATCTACCAATCCATCATCTAGGTTTTAAGTCCCGCATGCACTAGGTATTCGTCCTAATGCTCTCCCTCCCCTTGCCGCTCAACCCCGACAGGCTCCAGTGTGTGTTGTTCCCCTCCCTGTGTCCATGTATTCTCATTGTTCAACTCCCACTTATGAGTGAGAAGATAAGGTGTTTGGTTTTCTGTTCCTGTGTTAGCTTCCTGAGAATAATGACTTCCAGCTTCATCCATGTCCCTGCAAAGGACATGAATTCATTCTTTTTTATGGCTGCATAGTATTCCATGGTGTATATGTGCCACATTTTCTTTATCTAGTCTATCATTGATGGGCATTTGGGTTGGTTCCAAGTCTTTGCTATCGTGAATAGTGCTGCAATAAACATACATGTACATATGTCTTTACAGTAGAATGATTTCTAATCCTTTGAGTATATACTAAGTAATGGGATTGCTGGGTCAAATGGTATTTCTAGCTCTAGATCCTTGAGGAATCATCAGTCTTCCACAATGGTTGAATTAATTTACGCTCTGACCAACAGTGTAAAAGCATTCCTATTTCTCCACATCC
>NW_016864639.1:0-1339 GCF_001698545.2 Rhinopithecus bieti | reverse complement strand
TAAAAAAATAAAATAAATAAATAAATAAAATAAAACTTCAGTGTTTATATAATTACAGGCTGTGTGCGGTGGCTCATGCCTGTAATCTCAGTACTTTGAGGCCAAGGCAGGTAGACCACTGAAGGCCAGAGTTCGAGACCAGCCTGGGCAAGGTGGCAAAACCTCATCTCTACAAAAAAAAAAAAATACAAAAATTAGCCAGTGTGCTAGCACACACCTATAGTCCCAGCTACTGGGGAGGCTGAGGCAGGAGGTTGCGGTGAGCTGAGACTGCACCACTGCACTCCAGCCTGGGTGATAGATGAAGATGAATTTAAATCAGGCACAGAGGGCTTACACCTTGCTCAGTCCCAGCTACTTGGGAGACTGAAGGCAATAGAATCATCTGGGCCCAGGAATTTGAGTCTGTAATGAACTATGATCACACCTGTGAATAGCCACTGAACTGCAGCCTACAGAACACAGTAAGACCTCATCTTAAAAAAAAACAAAAAACATTAAGGCCCGGCACAGTGACTCACACCTGTAATCCTAGCACTCTGGGAGGCCGAGGAGGGTGGATCACCTGAGGTTAAGAGTTCGAGACCAGCATGGCCAACATGGCAAAACCCCATCTCTACTAGAAATAAAAAAATTGGGGCTGGGCGCAGTGGCTCACGCCTGTAACCCCAGCACTTTCGGAGACCGAGGCAGGTGGATCACGAGGTCAGGAGTTCTAGATCAGCCTGGGCAAGATGGTGAAATTCCGTCTCTACTGAAAATGCAAAAAAAATTAGCCAGGCATGGTGGTGGGCGCCTGTAATCCCAGCTACTCGGGAGGCTGAGGCAGAGAACTGCTTAAACCCAGGAGGCAAGGGATGCAGTGAGCCAAGATCACGCCATGCACTCCAGCCTGGGTGACAGAGCAAAACTACATCTCAAAAAAAATAATAAATTAAAAAAATAAATAAAAATTAAAAATTGGGCCGGGCATAGTGGCTCATGCCTGTAATCTCAGCACTTTGGGAGGCAGAGGCGGGCAGATCACCTGAGGTCAGGAGTTTGAGACCAGCCTGACCAACATGGAGAAACCCCGTCTCCAGTAAAAATACAAAATTAGCCGCAGCTGTGGCACATACCAGTAAATCCCAGCTACTAGGGAGGCTGAGGCAGGAAAATCACTTGAACCCGGGTGGCGGAGGTTGCACTGAGCCGAGATCGCACCACTGCACTCCAGCCTGAGCAGTAGAGCAAGCCTCCATCTCAAAATAAAAGTAAAAATAAAAATAAAAAAGTAGGCCGGGCGCGGTGGCTCAAGCCTGTAATCCCAGCACTTTGAGAGGCCGAGATGGGCGTATCA
>NW_016864638.1:0-1454 GCF_001698545.2 Rhinopithecus bieti | reverse complement strand
ATCCTTTACACATTTTTGTTAAAGAGCAGATCATAAGCAGGTTTTTGCACTAAGAAAAACCTGTTGTGCTTTTATTCCAATATTCAATTTATGAAAAACCAAATAATACCCCTTTAACTTTAACCAATATGTTCACACACAGAATTTCTTTCACAAGATTAATTTTTCATAAACATTAACTTGCCTAAACCTTTAGATTTTTTCTATCTAACTTAAAACAATCCTTTAACCCTTTTAATCTAGGCAAGAAAAAAAATCCACATTCCCATGACTTCTTACAATCTTTTACCAAAAACACATTTCACTTTCTTTACACACCTTGCATGTAAAACTGTTTCTTCAGTTGTCTCAATTGCATGTTATAATGTTAACCCTTAATGACTTTTACTGTTGGTAACAAACCTTGGTAAGTAGCAATTTTAATTGTGTACCAGGTGTGGAGCCTAACCTAGGACACACGAGGCAGAAGTGCAGATAAGGGCTGACTCCAGCATAGGTAGGGGTCATGGCTAACTCTGCATATCCTAGGCCTTATTTAGAATCTAATGCTCAAAAGTTAAAGAAGCAGTTTATAACGTTAATGCATTTAGCAAACTTAATATCAGACCTGCACAGTTTAGACCAAATGTTTACATTTGGAAGATACTTTAATTTTACCAATAATCTTAAAATTGTCTTTATTTCCCAAAGATTACTTAAGTCACATTAACTAAAAGGCATTACACTTTTTACTTTTCTGACAAAATATTTGATTTAAGCTCTTATTATTATTAAACCAATTAATTAAAGCTCTTTTTTTTTTTGTTTTGTTTTGAGACGGAGTCTCACTCTGTCGCCCGGGCTGGAGTGCAGTGGCCGGATCTCAGCTCACTGCAAGCTCCGCCTCCCGGGTTTACGCCATTCTCCTGCCTCAGCCTCCCAAGTAGCTGGGACTACAGGCGCCTGCCACCTCGCCCGGCTAGTTTTTTGTAGTTTTAGTAGAGACGGGGTTTCACCGTGTTCGCCAGGATGGTCTCGATCTCCCGACCTCGTGATCTGCCCGTCTCGGCCTCCCCCAAGTGCTGGGATTACAGGCTTGAGCCACCGTGCCTGGCCAAGCTCTTTTATATTATACACACAACACATATAAATACACAGACAGACAAAAGGTAAAGGATCATTCCCTAAGCTGGGAATTGAACCCTAAACCCGGGCCACCATTGTGAAAAGAGAAAACATGGCCGCATGGTTACAAGATCAAGCTCCCAAGGACATACAAGACAGGAAGGAAACCTCATCTAGTTTTTTTCAGGGACTGTAGCAAAGTTTGTAACTGACAGTTTGCTGGGCTATTTGAAAAGTGGGCTTACAGGTGTCCTAAGTCAGTGTTCTATCCTAAGTTACCCCTCTTTATGACAGAACAATACAGAAAAAACACACAACAGATTTGCTATGGCTTAAGACTAGCCTCATAC
>NW_016864637.1:0-549 GCF_001698545.2 Rhinopithecus bieti | reverse complement strand
CTCGGCCTCCCAAAGTGCTGGGATTACAGGCTTGAGCCACCGCGCCCGGCCAAGACATTTTTCTTTTGAGAAAAATAGATGGCTAAAATCAGTGTTCCTCAGCTGTTCATTAAAGAATTGGTGTTGCTCAAGAGCCTTAAAAAATAATACAAATAAAAATGATGTTTATGAAAAATGTTTAAGGTCTTGTAAGAATTATTGTTTGACACAGTGTCTGGCTGTCTTGTCCAGGCTAGAATACAGTGGCATCATTTTGGCTCACTGCAACCTCCACCTCCTGGGCTCAAGCCATCCTCCCACCTCAACATCCAGAGTAGCTGGGACCACAGGCATGCACCACCATGCCCGCCTAATTTTTTGTTCTGTTTTGATTTTATCTTTATTTTAAATAGAGATGAGGCCTGTGTTGCCCAGGCTGGTCTTGAACTCCTAAGCTCAAGTGATCCTCCTGTTTTGTCCTCCCAAAGTGCTAGCATTACAGGCATGAGCTACTGCACCTGCTGCCTAATTTTTTTTATTTTTATTTTTTATTTTTTTATTTTTTTTTAT
>NW_016864636.1:6074-8150 GCF_001698545.2 Rhinopithecus bieti | reverse complement strand
GGGTGCGCCCGGGAGGCCCAAGTCGGGGCGGCCGGAGGCGCGCCGCGGGCATCCTCTGCGCCGCTCATGCGGGACCCCGACATCCCCGCAGAGGCCGCCTGTGACCCCGACCATCCATCCCTTCCCTCAGTGCTCGCCTCCCCGGTTTCTCAGCGCGCTCCCCAGGCGGGGTCCTGGTTCCGGTTGCTTTGGCGCAGGAGTTTCAGATTAGTCCTCGAAAACCTTTCTTTCTTCTCCTAAGGAGGACGGCGGCTCCACCTGTCTCTAGCCCCAGGCAGTGGTGAAGAGCTGGTTGAATCTTTCCCCCTCTTTCCGAGTGTCCCCTCCCGTTCCGCGGTGCGCTTTGTTCGGTGAGTTCTCCGGCCGCGTGGACTGGCCGCGCTCCTTCCCGGCCAAGGCTGTTTCGCTGTTGCCTGCCGGGTCCGCCTTCTCCACTGGCTGGAACCCGGGGAGTATCCTCCTGCCGCAGGCCAAGTAGAAGGAGGAGGGTGTCCTGAGCTGTCTGGTGCTCCTTCTCTAACTCGTCTAGCAAAATCGCGTTTCCTACTGAGACTGGCTTTGGCTTCAGGGTTAGAAGGGAATGGGGATGGACTTAAGGCCGGTGTTCCCATTTGTGATGATGGGTGAATGGCCCATGCTCAAGAAGCGGACTTCCTGCTTTCATTAGAGCACATGCGTCTGTCCCCGCCGTTGTCTCTCCTTTCCAAGTTCGTGACTCAAAGGAGATGGAAGTATTCTAAATTTTCCTACTTCTAATTTTTACTATGCAACCAGCAAAGGCGGGAAGGTTGCAGGGAAAATTGGTCTTTCACAAGTAAGAGAAAATTACTTCTATGTTTTATTCAAGAGTTGTCTTTAAAACTGCCTGTCGGCTTTCCCTTTTAACTTTCAGGATTATTGTTAAGGTTATGGAAAGTAGTCATCCACTAGTTCAGTACGTTCATATAAGTTCTCTAACAGAGGAAAACTCAGTCACCAGACAGTGAAGTCATCTAGCAGTGTTTATTGGAAGATCATTCACAGTGATGGTAATAGAATACTGCAAACTCATCCTAAATAATCTGTAATTATTATTATTATGATGATGATGATGATGATGATGATGATGATGTTGGGACAGAGTCTCGCACTGTCGCCCAGGCTGGAGTGCAGTGGTGCCATCTCGGCTCACTGCAACCTCCGCCTCCCGGGTTCAAGCCATTCTTCCGCCTCAGCCTCCGGAGTAGCAGGGATTACAGGCACGCACCGCCACACCCAGCTAATTTTTTGTATTTTTAGTAGATTCGGGGTTTCGCCATGTTGCCCAGACTGGTCTGGAACTCCTGACCTCTGGCAGTCCGCCTGCCTCCTTCGGCCTCCCAAAGTGCTAGGATTACAGGCGTGAGCCACCTCGCTTGGTCTTCTGTAATTCTTTGTGTTGCCTTTGAATAAACTTTTATAGCACTTTCTCTGTGTGTTTCAAGTGTGATGTTGTCTGTTCTTAATTTCAGTTGAGCAGTAAAGTGTATTGAGTTTTCACAGAGCTGGGTAGAAACCATGGTGTGTTCTCAAGTATTGCCTGCCTAGCTAGTAGAGGAAGCATATGATAAGGCCATTGCCCTCCAAATTATTCATTCGTAGTAATAACACTTATTTGGACTAGTATTTATGCTATTTTGACTGTTATTTACACTATGTTTTTTTTTAAGACGGAGTCTCGCTCTGTGGCCCAGGCTGCAGTGCAGTGGCCAGACCTCAGCTCACTGCAAGCTCCGCCTCCCGGGTTCACGCCATTCTTCTGCCTCAGGCTCCCGAGTAGCTGGGACTACAGGCGCCCGCCACCTCGCCCGGCTAGTTTTTTTTTTGTATTTTTTAGTAGAGACGGGGTTTCACCGTGTTAGCCAGGATAGTCTTGATCTCCTGACCTCGTGATCCGCCCGTCTCGGCCTCCCAAAGTGCTGGGATTACAGGCGTGAGCCACTGCGCCCGGCCTTCTATTTACACTATTTACTGTAGTGTCCAACAAGGCAGAGCCAACTCCATCCTAATATTTATTTTATATATATATATATATATATATATATATATATTTTTTTT
>NW_016864636.1:0-2014 GCF_001698545.2 Rhinopithecus bieti | reverse complement strand
GGGGTTTCACCGTGTTAGCCAGGATGGTCTTGATCTCCTGACCTCGTGATCCGCCCGCCTCGGCCTCCCAAAGTGCTGGGATTACAGGCTTGACCACCGCGCCCGGCCTAATTTTTGTATTTTTAGTAGAGACAGGGTTTCACCATGTTGGCCAGGCTGGTCTCGAACTCCTGATCTCAGGTGATCCGCCCACCTCAGCCTTCCAAAGTGCTGGGATTACAGGTGTGAGCCACCGTGCCCTGCCTGCTTTAATGTTTTAAATGACCTTTTTTTTTTCCCCTCACTTTTCAGAGAATTTTATGTGAACTAGTGTCATGTGTTCTAATTCTGTTCACACACATCTTAAGGGCAGTAGAGAAGTTGTCTTCTCCCTCTCTCTGGATTCCATGACTGTATTGCTTCTTTTCAGTCAGATTTCCCAATTTGCAAAAGCTGTCGAATTGTGTATCTTTTCTGATTAGGAACATGAGAAGTGGTTATACTTTTGACAGTAGATTCACACTTGAAAGATGCCTCTTTTGTTTCATTACAGAAAGGAGTGTGGAATGGTTTTTCAAAAGAGCATGAAGGCGGGCTCGTGAGCCAAGATCGCTCCACTGCTCTCCAGCCTGCCGAGACTCCATCTCCAAAAAAAGAAAAAGGCTCTGAGAAATCTTATAATAAATAAAGACATTAAACTTTGATGGGGAGAGATTGCAGCTTAATATTATATGGTATTGCCAAACAGAGATCTTTGATTATTCCAGCCTAATGAGAAACAAGAGAAGGGGACGAGCAGTGGTTTGGTATCAACCATGGGTTCAGATCTTAACTTAGCCTCCAATGGTAGGGCCTGGAAATTTTTAGAAAATCTCTTTCTGCCCATGAGTTCACATCTTTAACACAGAGATAATAATAAGTGATTAAATGAGAGACCTAATACAATGCATTGTTCAGAGCAGGCTTTCTCTAAAAAGTTACCTGTTCACTAACTTGCCACACCACAAAGGACAAAATCATAAATCTTACATTAGGATTTGCATAAATGCAAGAAACATGACATTCCTCCTGCCCAGTGTTAGGATTAGAAGAAGAGTATGGTAGAACCTTCAGGGGAGTTTCATTATTTCTTTTGAGGGGCTAGAATAATGCTGAAGTTATTAATTCAGACTTAGCTGTAGTTGTTTCCTTCTATTTTTAAAAGGTTTTATTAACGTAAGTTTTGTGAATTAAGTTGCTAATGCTATAGAAATTAAGTATCTGAAATTTGCCTCTCTGTCTCCAGATTCCCTGATGGCTGGGGATAGAGTTTTCCTGGGTCATTCATTGCTAAATTCTCAATTAAGTGTAGCCTAGGGTCTAACATATTGAACAAATATATTTGTTCAATGGATGAATGTTAGGATGATGTTATTAGTCTGTTATCACACCGCTATAAAGAACTACCTGAGACTGGGTAATTTATGAAGGAAAGAGGTTTAATTGACTCACAGGTCTGCAGGCTGTACAGGAAGCATGGCTAGGAGGACTCAGGAAACAAACATGGCAGAAGGGGAAGTATGCAAGTCTTCACATGGCGGCAGGAGAAAGAGAAGTGGGAAGTGCTACACACACAAACAACCAGATCTCATGAGAGCTAATGAGAACAAGAAGGGGGACATCTGCCCCCATGATTCAGTCACCTCCCACCAGGCTCTTTCTTCAACATGAGGGGATTACAGTTTGACATGAGATTTGGTTGGGGACACAGAGCCAAATGATAGCAGATGATACCATGACTCAATAAGATTTGAAATTGAATATACTGCTAATTAATTGTTTAGTCAAGTAATACGTTATATGACTTTTATTTATGGTATTAACCATTAAGAAAAAGGATGCTTCTTTGCTTGATACAACTGCCAGTAGAAGAGAATGTTTCTTGCCTTGGTTCCTTGAGTGAGAACGTTGAGTAAATGCAGTAAATGCAAGTTGGATTGATTCCAAAGAGTACATAACATTTTTTAAACCTGAAAGTTAATTTTTTTTTTTTTTT
>NW_016864635.1:0-1902 GCF_001698545.2 Rhinopithecus bieti | reverse complement strand
GCCCGTCTCAGCCTCCCAAAGTGCTGGGATTACAGGCTTGAGCCACCGCGCCCGGCTAAAATAATAATTTTTTAAAAGAATGTATTTATCTCTTCTGCATCCCTGGAGGGTATTCTCATTGGGTACAAAATTCTGAGTTGACAGTTGCTTTTTTTAGCATTAGGCCTCCTCCAGTAAGACTCCAGGAAGAAAAGGAGGGTCACCTCATTACTGCTGGGCAGTGGTGGAAGTCAGGCTCCTTATAGAGCCTGACTCCTCTACAGAGTTTCCACTGACACCTCTGCATGTGGGGTATGTATGGCAGATAGTTGCAAGCTGGCAGAAGTGGAAGATCCAGCTCCCTGCTTGGCCTTCTCTGCTAAAACCACAGTGGGGTGGCCAGGCGCGATGGTTCACACCTGCAATCCCAGCACTTCGGGAGGCCAAGACAGGCGGATCACGAGGTCAGGAGATCGAGACCATCCTGGCTAACACGGTGAAATCCCGTCTCTACTAAAAATACAAAAAAATTAGCCGGGCGTGGTGGCGGGCGCCTGTAGTCCAAGCTACTCAGGAGGCTGAGGCAGGAGAATGGCGTGAACCCGGGAGGCAGAGCTTGCAGTGAGCCAAGATCGCACCACTGCACTTCAGCCTGGGAGACAGAGTGATACTCCGTCTCAAAAAAAAAAAAAAACAAAAAAAACCCACAGTGGGGTTAACTGAGGTTTCCCATTGCAGCTTTGCAAGGGTAAAAGTCTAGTCTTCCTACTCAGCCTTTGCTGAATGGGTAAGAGTAGGGCCACCGTGGTGCTTGCCTGGAATACAGTGGTTATTATCTAAAATATTTTTCTCTTATAGGGTGGTTATTATCTAAATGGACCTTTCCTGGTCCTTTGGCTACAGAAAGCAGGCTTTTGTTGGAGCATTTCTTTCTGTGCCCATTGCTGTCTCTAGATTGCCAGCTTATTCACCTCCAAGTTTGGGATATATGAAACAAAAAGAAAATCCAGGGAGCTCACCACCATGTTGTTCATCAGGTCCCAATTTCCCTAGTCAGTCAGACTCTTCTCTTCACCATTTAGAATCTTCTTACGTTCGTTTGATACATAATGTCTGGGATTTTAGTTGTACTTAGTGGAGGTAGTAGGAAAAAGTATGCCTATTCTATCTTCCTCAAAGTGGAAGTCTGTCACAGAGTTTTAAAGACACTGAAAACTCTCAAATGCCAAGCATGTAATAATATCATTTGAATTCCAAGGGGTTTTAAAGATTTTTCATCTTCAATAAAATAACAAAGAATGATATGAATTTTTTAATTCAACATTGTTCCTCTTGTTTTTTAAATAATAAAAAAACCTTATTATTTATAATATGCTACTGTATTATTACCAGATGAGTGTCCTCCAAGATGACTTTTAAATGCTGGTGACAGATTTTAAATGACAGAATTTTAGAAAAAAACGCTTCAGGCCAAGCACAGTGGCTCACGCCTGTAATCCCAGCACTTTGGGAGGCCAAGGCAGGCGGATCACAAGGTCAGGAGATCAAGACCATACTGGCTAACACAGTGAAACCCCATCTCTACCAAAAAATACAAAAAATGAGTCGGGCTTGGTGGCAGGCGCCTGTAGTCCCAGCTACTCGGGAGGCTGAGGCAGGAGAATGGCGTGAACCCGGGAGGCGGAGCTTGCCGTGAGCTGAGATTGTGCCACCGCTCTACAGCCTGGGTGACAGAGCGAGACTCCATCTCAAAAAAAAAAGAAAAAGAAAGAAAAAAAAAACCCTTCAAAATAAAAGTGGTTCCGCATGTATGTAAAATAAAAGGTATATGAACTATAATGAAAGTAATGAATTTTTAAAATTTAGAACTGGACATTCAGCCTTAAAATTATCTTTTGTTATTCTTCACCTGGAGAAATAAAT
>NW_016864634.1:0-2371 GCF_001698545.2 Rhinopithecus bieti | reverse complement strand
TCCCAAAGTGCTGGGATTACAGGTGTGAGGCATCGTGCCTGGCCCACCACACTATTTTCAACAGCAGCTGCACCATTTTACTTTACCACAAGCAAAGCACAAGTGTTCTGATTTCACCACTTTCTTGTCACCTCACGTTATTTTCCATTTTTTGTTAGCATACACATTTTACTAAGTAGAAAGGGATATCTAATTGTGATTGATATTTGTACTTCTCTAATGACTAATGATATTAAGCATCTTTTCAAGTTCTTGTTTGTCATTTTTGTATATTCTTTGAGTAATGTCAAAGAATTTTCAAGTCCTTTTCTTGCTTTTAATTAGGTTATCTCTTTGATTATGGTGGTGTTATTCGTGTTCTTTATATATTTTGGATATTACTATCCTGTCAGACATATGATTGGCAATTATTTAACATATTCATCTTTCTGAAGATTGTTTTAGCTATTTGGTGCCCTCTGTAATTTTATATTAATTTGAAAATTAGCTTTTCCTTTTCTGTTAAAAGTGTTACTGGAATGTTAAAAGAAATTACATTGAATTTTGTAGCTCTCTTTGAGGAGTACTGGCATCTTAACAGTGTTAAGTCTTCCTATACACAAACAGGGATATCTGCCCATTTATTTGTTTCTTCTTTAATTTCTTTCAGCAGCAGTTTATCATTTTTAGTATATAAGTCTTTAATCTACTTAAATAAATATATTGCAAAATATTTTCTTTTAGGTGCTATTGTTAATGGAGTAATTTCCTAATTGTGTTTTTGGATTTTTCATCAATGGTATAGGAAACAAAATAGCTCATCTTGTGCCCATAATCTTGCTGAATTTGTTTATTAGCTCTGGTGGTTTTCTTTGGATTCTTTGGAATACTCTACATATAGGTTCATGTCATCTGCAAATAGAGATATTTTTACCTCTTTCTTTCTATTTTGGATGTTTTATTTTCTATCTAATAGCTCTGGCTAGAACATCCTGTTAAATAGCAGCAGTAAAAGGAGTATCCTTGCCTTGTTCTTAGTGGGAAATATTTTAGTTTTCACCACTGATTATGGTGTTAGCCATGGGTCTTTCATAAATACGCTTTGTCATGTAGAGGAATTATTCCTTTATTCCTAGTTTTCTGAAGGTCTATCATGAAATAGTGTTGGAATTTTTCAAATGCCTTTTTTGTATCAACTGAAATGATCATGTATAGGTTTTTCCCCCTTTCTTCTATTAATAATATGTATTGCATTTGTTGATATATTTGTGTTGAACTACCCTTGCATTCCTGGGATAAATGCTATTCACTCATAATGAATAATTCTTTTAATAGACTATTGAATTCAATTTACTAATATTTTGTTTAAAATTTTTGCATTTATAATTGTAAGAATTTTGAGTTTCAGTACAATATTTAATAAAGTAAGATAATTAACACTTTATTATAAAATAGGCTTTGTGGTAGATGATCTTGCCTTCCTGTAGGTTAACGTAAGTCTTCTGACCATGTTTATATGGGCCAGATAAGCCATGATGTTTTGTAGATCAAGTACATCAAATTCATTTTCAACTTATATTTTCAACTCTCTTTATGGAGATGTAACCCCATGGTAACTCAATGTGCATCTGTAGTTGGTTAATGTATTGTTCAAGCCTTTTTTTTTTTTTTTTTTAACTTTTCATCTATATGATTGATGTATTTGTGATTGTAAGTAGGGCACTGAAGTCACCAACTATAATCACAGAATTGTTTATTTCTCCCTTCCATTCTGTCAATTTTATGTCATATATTTTGAGGGTTTGTCATTAGGAGCATCAATGCTTATAACTTTTATTGCTCTATTGACTCTGTTAGTGATATAGTCTCCTTTATCTCTTTTAGGCTTTAAGACTTAAAGTTTATTTTGTTTTAATATTATTGTAGCCACTCAGATTTGTTTTGCTTACTATTTGCATGTAATACATTTTACTATCCTTTTACTTTCAAGTTATTTTGTCTTTAGACATACAGTGAGTCTCCTGTAGATTTTGTATGAATATTGTTGTATCGTTTCTTAAAATTAATTCTGCCTATTGTTCTTTGATTGGAACTGTTAAACTGTTCACATTTAAAGTAATTGCTGGTGAGACGGGGCTTAATTTTACCACTTTGTTTCTTGTTTATTATTATTTTTTATTATTTTAAATTATACTTTAAGTTCTAGGGTACATATGCACATTGTGCAGGTTTGTTACATATGTATACATGTGCCGTGTTGGTGTGCTGCACTCATTGACTCATCATGCTATCCCTCCCCCTTCCCCTCACCCCATAACAGGCCCCAGTGTATGATGTTCCCCACCCTGTGTCCAAGTGTTCTCACTGTTCAATTCCCATCTATGAGTGAGGA
>NW_016864633.1:0-1403 GCF_001698545.2 Rhinopithecus bieti | reverse complement strand
CCCACTCTGATGACAGTTTCTTTTGCTGTGCAGAAGCTCTTTAGTTTGATTAGATCCCATTTGCCAATTTGGGCTTTTGTTGCAATTGCTTTTGATGTTTTAGTCATGAAGTCTTTGCCCATTCCTATGTCCTGAATGGTATTGCGTAGGTTTTCTTCTAGGGTTTTTATGGTTTTGGGTTTTACATTTAAGTCTTCAATCCCTCTTGAGTTAATTTTTGTATAAGGCGTAAGGAAGGGGTCCAGTTTCTGCTTTCTGCATATGGCTAGCCAGTTTTTCCAGCTCCATTCATTAAATATGGAATCCTTTCCCCATTTCTTGTTTTTGTCAGGTTTGTTGAAGATCAGATGGTTGTACATGTGTGGTGTTATTTCTGAGGTATCTGTTCTGTTCCATTGGTCTATATATCTGTTTTGGTACCAGGACAAAGCCGTTTTGGTTACTGTAGCCTTGTAGTATAGTTTGAAGTCAGGTAATGTGATGACTCCAGCTCTGTTCGTTTTGCTTAGGATTGTCTTGGCTACATGGACTCTTTTTTGGTTCTATATAAAATTTAAAGTAGTTTTTCCCAATTCTGTGAAGGAAGTCATTGGGAGCTTGATGGAACTAGCATTGAATCTATAAATTACTTTGGGCACTATGGCCATTTTCACGATATTGATTCTTCCTATCCATGAGCACGGAATATTTTTCCATTTGTTTGTGCCCTCTCTTATTTCCTTGAGCAGTGGTTTGTAGTTCTCCTTGAACAGGTCCTTCACATCCCTCGTAAGTTGTATTCCTAAGTATTTTATTCTCTCTGTAGCAATTGTGAATGGGAGTTCACTTATGAGTTGGCTCTCTGCTTGTCTGTTGTTGGTGTTTTGGAATGTTTGTGAATCTTGCACATTGATTTTGTATCCTGAGACTTTGCTGAAGTTGTTTATCAGCTTAAGGAGTTTTGGGGCTGAGATGATGGGGTTTTCTAAATATACAATCACATCGTCTGCAAACAGAGACAATTTGACTTCCTCTCTTCCTATTTGAATACCCTTTATTTCTTTCTCTTGCCTAATTGCCCTGGCCAGAACTTCCAGTACTATGTTGAATAGGGGTGGTGAAAGACAGCATCCTTGTCTTGTGCTGGTTTTCAAAGGGAATGCTTCCAGCTTTTGCCTATCCAGCATGATACTGGCTGTGGGTTTGTCATAAATAGCTCTTATTATTTTGAGATATGTTCCATCAATACCTAGTTTATTGAGAGTTTTTAGTATAAAGTGTTGTTGAATTTTATCAAAGGCCTTTTCTGCATCTATTGAGACAAACGTGTGGTTTTTGTCATTGGTTCTGTTTATGTGATGGATTATGTTTATTGATTTGCATACATTGAACTATCCTTGCATTCCAGGGATAAAGCTGACTTG
>NW_016864632.1:0-1397 GCF_001698545.2 Rhinopithecus bieti | reverse complement strand
GTGGGAGGGGTGGGTGGAAGTGGGGTGAGGGATAAAATTCTATAAATTGGGTATAGTGTATACTGCTTGGGTGATGGGTGCATCAAAATCTCACCAAATCACCACTAAAGAACTTACTCATGTAACCAAACACCACCTGTTCCCCAAAACCTATGGAAATAAAATAAATAAATAAATAAATAGCTAGCTCTGACTCCACATGCATACCAGGCAAGGTCTGTAGGCAAACTCAGGAAACAATACAGCTTATTCCATGTATACACAACTGGCAATACAGTAGAAATGTTTGAAGAACGCAGTCTTTCAAAAGATAGGCTTCCATGAGACTAGGGTGAGGCACTGGTAATAGCACTGATTTTGATAGTGTAAAGGTAAATAAAATGAAAGTTCCTTTGTTCAATATATATAAAGGAGAGGCAACTACACTGCTCCTTCCCTTCCCTTAGGGTTCTCCTTAAAACAAATTAGACCCAATTTTTTTTTTTTATCAGGAAATAGATAAACCCAGTCTCGTTTTCCAAGTTAAGTTAAACACAGGAGTTGTTGAGGTGGTGGAGAGAAACCATCACAACATGGCACATCTAGTTGTCTCTCACAAAGACAAGTGTTCATTGTTCTTTCTCCTACTTTACTGAATATTTGTGTGAAATTCTGTCTAGACTTTGTCATCTTTAACCAACTGCCTGCATGCACTTAACCATACATGCACACTTAATTGTAAATTGTATTTTCTCTGTATTCTATGTTGGTACCAAGAGGTACCAGTGTTGGTAGGATTTTTTATTTCTCCAATAGATAATAACAAAAATAAATGTCAGCTTCCCCCCAAGTGTGACTCCCCTCATGACTGGTGAATGGTTACCTGTGGCAATTGCAGCTAAAAGTTTCCCAGGCCAGATACGGCTGGAAATGGGTCCAGTGTCTCCTTGCTCTGTGTAATAGGTAGAGCTTCTCTCCCCTCAACCACTACCTCTCAGCAATCCCCTCTTGATACCTTACTTCCCACCCCGGCATAAGCCCACCCTTCCCTGCACCAGCAGAGCCCATCTCTGAAGCTAGAGATGGTGGGGCCACAAGAGGCTGAATGGAAAAGCACAAGGAAGGTGGTCCTGCTCACTCCTTCCTAGGTGAAGGGTGAATAGTCATTTCCTCCCAGTTGATCAATTTCTAAACTGATCGTCAATTATAAAGACTATCAAATTTGCTTCACAATTATGAATGCCAATAGGCTGAATCAAAACCCTTTATTAAGTACTCATCAAAGCATAGCATATTAAATAATACTTAACAGTTTTAATTTTAATCATTTGTTTTTAGTTTTAACCAAGGTGAAGTTCATTTTACAAACAATTTTGAGACAAAATCGAATTTTAAAATTCAAATTAGGCCGGGTGCGA
>NW_016864631.1:0-1599 GCF_001698545.2 Rhinopithecus bieti | reverse complement strand
TGATTTTTGTATGCTGAACCATCCTTGCATCCCTGTGATAAATCCCACTTGGTCATAATGAATTATCTTTTTAATGTGTTGTTGAATTTGATTTGCTAGTATTTTGTTAAGGATTTTTACATTAATGTTCATCAGAGATATTAACCTGTTGGTTTTTTTTTTTTTTTTTTTTTTTTTTTTTTTTTTTTATGTGTTTGGTTTTGGAATGAGGGTAATACTGGCCTTGTAAAATGAGTTCAAAAGTATTTTTTCCACCTCTATTTTTTGAATAATTTGAGTAGGATTGGTATTAGTTCTTCAAATGTTTGGTAAAATTCAGCAATGAAGCCATTAGGTCTCAGGCTTTTCTTTGGAGATTTTTTATTATGGCTTTGATCCTGTTACTTATTATTGGTCTGTTCAGGTTTTGGATTTCTTCATGGTTCAATTTTGGTAGATTGAACATGTCTGATAATTTATTCATTTCTTCTAGCTTTTCCAATTTATTGACATATGATTGCTCACAGTTGCTTCTAAAAATTATTTAAATTTCTGCAGCATTGGTTGTAATGTCTCCATTTTCATCTGTGGTTTTATCTATCTGGGTTTTCTCTTTTTTTATCTTACTCTGGCTAAAGGCTTGCTAATTCTGTTCATCTTTTCAAAAAACCAACTTTTTCATTTTGTTCATCTTTTGTATTACTTTCTTCGTTTCAATTTCATTTATTTCTGCTCTGACCAGTATTATTCGTTTTTTTCATCCACTAGCTTTAGGTTTACTCTTCTTGCTGTTCTAGTTCTTTAAGATGCATCGTTAGGTTGTTTATTTGAAGTTTCTCTTCTATTTTGATTGATGTAGACACTTATGATAATAAAATTCTCTCTTAGTATTGCTTTCACCATATCCCATAGGTTTTGGTATGTTGTGTTTCCATTATTATTTGTTTCAAAAAATTTTTAAGTTTCGATCTTAATCTCGTCATTGACCCACTGGTTATTCAGGAGCATGTTGTTTAATTTTAAGGTGTTTGTATAGTTTCTAAAATTTCTCTTGTTATCGACTTCTAGTTCTATTCCATTGTGGTCAGAGAAGATATTTGATATTATTTCATTTTTTTGGAATGTTTTGAGACTTCTTTTGTGGCTTAACATGTGGCCTGTCTTTGAGAATGATCCATGTGCTAAGGAGTAGAATATGTATTCTATGGCCTTTGGATGAAATGTTCTGTAAATATTTCTTAGATCCATTTGGTCTATAGTGCAGATTAAGTCCAACGTTTCTTTGTTACTTTTCTGTCTGGATGATCTGTTCGATGCTGAAAATGGGGTGTTGAAGCCTCCAGCTATTATTTTATTGAGGTCTGTCTCTCTCTCTTTGGCTCTAATAATATTTTCTTTGTATATCTAGGTGCTCCAGTGTGGGGTGCATATATAGTTACAATTGTTATATCCTCTTGCTGAATTGACCCTTTTATCATTATATAATGAACTTTTTTGTCTGTTTTTACAGCTTTTGCCTTGAAATCTATTTTGTCTGATGTAAGTATTGCTGCTACTATTTTTTTTTTTTTTTTTTTTTTTCCCCGGGCAAAAAAAATTTTTTTCATCCCTTTTTTTTCG
>NW_016864630.1:0-352 GCF_001698545.2 Rhinopithecus bieti | reverse complement strand
GACTCAAACTACGAGGAAAAGAAGTACCTGATGGGACATGGTAAGGGCACCTTCGTGTCCGGGCCCTGCCCACACCCGCTGAGTTGGCACCAAGCAACCCATGGTGGTCACCTGTGGCTGCCTCTCCAGGCCTCCCCTGCTGGAGCTGCAGGCTGTCCCTTCCCTGAACCCCTGTGAGGGAGCCCTCTGTCTTTGCAAGGCAGAATGCTGGGGCGGGATGCTGGGCCCCCTTCCTGGGTAACTGGGATGGGTGTCCCTCAGGGCTTGCCTAAACCCTGGAAGCCTTAGTCGAGAGGGGTCCAGAGTCCTCACCGGGATTCTTTCTCCCTTATCCCTGGGATGTGGGACTGAC
>NW_016864629.1:0-730 GCF_001698545.2 Rhinopithecus bieti | reverse complement strand
TTTAGAGGAAGACACTGTTGTGGACTTTTTTTGTGGAGAAATATACTGTTTGTGGACTCTTTTGGCTCTCTGCCCATTAAAGCTTTAAAGCGGCGCTATACATGGGATCATTGGGACCATTTTACAGAGGCATTTTTGCAAGGCTTTTGGGGTTCAAGTCCCGGTAAACAAGGCACTATATGTTAGATCCCTTGGACGTCAGGACCGCACCCATGGAGAAGAGCTGCTCTAAGAGTATCTGTAAACCCTGGTATAAGGAAGAACCTCCCATGGGAAACCTAAGGTTTGAGCCTGCTTTGAAAAGCTTGGGCATCGTAGCGCGTGCAAGGTGAACTCCAAAGCAACAAAGGGGCCGGGGGTCTCGAGCTGCCTGTGTGCTGCCTGTGTGCCCCCCACGCAGAGAGCAGACAGGCCGTCCCGTTGAGCGTGCACCTTCTTCCTGCTCCCCTGGACTGTTTTTACCTCCATGCTCCATTTCCTGGGTGGCCGTAACCTGAGCCTCCACTGGGTGAGGCCTTCGCAGGCCTCTTGATGAGCTTCCTGCCCACGGGCTTCGCGGCTGGCTGTCCTCAGATGTGAGAGGTGACTCCTGAACCTTGTGAGTGCAAAGATACAGTAAGGAAACGGGGTGTGTGAAAGGAGAGCCATCGGGATCGCGGGTTCAAGAAGGGTCGGGGGCCGGGCACGGTGGCTCAAGCCTGTAATCCCAGCACTTTGGGAGGCCTAGACG
>NW_016864628.1:0-749 GCF_001698545.2 Rhinopithecus bieti | reverse complement strand
CGGGGTTTCATCGTGTTAGTCAGGATGGTCTTGTATCTCCTGACCTTGTGATCCACCCACTGCTGGGATTACAGGCGTGAGCCACTGCACCCGGCTGCCTTTTTTTTTCACAGGGTCTTGCATAGTGGGACACTCACAGCAGCCTTGACCTTCCAGACTCAGGTGATCCTCCCAAGTAGCTGGGACTACAGGTGCATGCCACCATGCCTGGCTAATTTTGTATTTTTTGTAAAATGGGGTTTTGCCATGTTGTCCAGGCTGGTCTCTACCTCGAACTCCTGGGCTCAAGTGATCCAACCACCTCAGCCTCCCAAAGTGCTGGGATTACAGGCGTGAGCCACTGCACCTGGCCTTCAAAGCCTTTTTGATTCAAAACAAGCTGGTAGATTGCCTTATACATGAGAAAGATGAAATACGTAATCAATACATGCTAGAAATGAGAACAGATCAGTCAACCAATAAGAAATCCATGATACCTCAAAAGATCTGGTAAGAATATACTGGATGCTTAATAAAGGGCCTGCATTTGAGGCCATGGAGTGTCAGCCTGCTCTTCCCATCATCGTTCCTAACTGCCTACCACTTCTGTTTTAGGGGCCCATCCTGATGGAGCTGCAGACTTATCGTTACCACGGACACAGTATGAGTGATCCTGGAGTCAGGTGCGTTCATGGGCAGTGGGGTTTCCAGAGGGGGTGCGCTTTGAATGGTGTTACATGGGAAAAGAAACACATTTCTTTTTTTTTTTT
>NW_016864627.1:0-749 GCF_001698545.2 Rhinopithecus bieti | reverse complement strand
ACACACACACACACACACACACACACACACACACATATATATATATATATATATTTGCCAAACTCTGCTGCAGTTTGGGTAGCTTCTAAAAGACCCACTGCCCGGATTGTGTTATAGACCAATTAAATCAGGCTGTCTGGGGATGGAACCCTATACCAGTGTTTTTAAAGCTCCCAGGTGTTGGGCTGCAAGGTAAAGAACCAGTGATTTAAATGAGTGCTTCTGACCCCTCAATCTGCAAATGAATCACCTGGGGTTGGCTTAGAAGGTGGATGCTGACTCAGGGGTCTGGGGGTCTGGGCAGGGCCTGAGATCCTGCCTTTCTTTCTTTCTCTCTCTTTCTTTCTCTTTCTTTTCTTTTCTTTTTTTTCTTTCCTCTCTTTTTTTCCTTTCTTCCTTTCTTTTCTTTCTTTTTTGAGATGGAGTCAGTGGCTAGATCTTGGCTCACTGGAACCTCCACCTCCCGGGTTCAAGTGGTTCTCCTGACTCAGCCTCTCAAGTAGCTGGGACTACAGGCACATACCACCACACCTGGCTAATTTTTGTATTTTTAGTGAAGACAGGGTTTCACCATGTTGACCAGGCTGGTCTCGACCTCAAGTGATCCACCTGCCTCAGCCTCCCGAAGGGCTGGAATTACAGGTGTGAGCCACCACGTCCCGCTGAGATCCTGCATTTCTAAGAGCCCCTGGGAGAAGCTGATGCTGCCGCTCCCTGGACCACCCTTTGAATTGAAAAGATCTTTTTTT
>NW_016864626.1:0-730 GCF_001698545.2 Rhinopithecus bieti | reverse complement strand
TCTCGGCCTCCCAAAGTGCTGGGATTACAGGCTTGAGCCACCACGCCCGGCCTGAAAATTAGACTTTTAAGGACATTTCTGACACAGAGGAGACAGTAGTGATAGAAGCACGGAGGAATTAAAATATGTGGCTAAACACAGCCGGATTACCCAGATTAGGGCCAGAGGATTTTGGCTTCTATCACTGTGTAGTGTAACTCAGATTTGACTGGATTCCCTGAAGCACGCCTCTCCTCAACCACACCCATTACAAGCAAGAGCCAACACTTAGAGATGCCAAAACAACATAAAACAGATGCAACTCTGTGATGTTAGCTAGTAACATAACTTTTTTTATTATTATACTTTAAGATCTGGGGTACATGAACAGAACGTGCAGTTTTGATACATAGTATACATGTGCCATGGTGATTTGCTGCACCCATCAACCCATCATCTACATTAGGTATTTCTCCTAATGCTATCCCTCCCTCAAGCCCCAACCCCCCTGACAGGCCCCAGTGTGTGATGCCCCCCGCACCCGTGTCCATGTGTTCTCATTGTTCAACTCCCATTTATGAGTGAGAACATGCAGTGTTTGGTTTTCTGGTCTTGTGTTAGTTTGCTGAGAATGATGGTTTCCAGCTTCATCCATGTCCCTGCAAAGGACATAAACTCATCCTTTTTTTGGGGGCTGCATGGTATTCCATGGTATATATGTGCCACATATTCTTTATCCAGTCTATCATTG
>NW_016864625.1:0-730 GCF_001698545.2 Rhinopithecus bieti | reverse complement strand
AAAAAAAAAAAACCAAAATTGCTTAAAATCATTTCCAAAACATAAAGATGAAATAAAACAATTGAGTACAGGTTGAGTATCCCTTAGCCAAAATGCTTGAGACCACAAAAGTGTTTTGGACTTTATTTATTTTTTTTTTTTTTGAATTTTGGAATATTTGTATTATATTTACCACTTGAGCATCCCTAATCTGAAAATCCAAAATCCTCCAATGAGCATCTCCTTTGAACATCATGTCAGCACTCAAAAAGTTTTGGATTTGGGAGCATTTCAGGTTTTGGGGTTAGGAATGCTCCAACTACATAAAATAGACTATGAGCAGTAGAGAGTAGGGGATGACACTCCTCTGCCAGGGCAAGCAGGAGGAGACACTTGAGACTTTGTTTTCAGGTTAGGTGTCTTTCTCAACTGTACCTCCTTGAGCTATAACACAAAGAACCTCACTGGAGTTTCAGTCTTTAACATAGGCCCAAAGCAGCCATTAACATAATTGCTGTTCCTCTTTTGCTTGCAAATCCACACTGTTGTGTTCTTCCACTTACCGATTTCCCCCAACCAGAGAGAAAGATAACCTATGTATGTAATATGGTTATAGTAATGTAACAATAAAATTCTACCTTTGGTTTTACCTCTGCAAAAATCCCAGTACTTTGCTCAAGGTGGTTTCTTTTCTCATCTGCTTCCATTTCTCCACATTAATCACTCTGATGCCCATGGCTCTTTTTTTTTT
>NW_016864624.1:0-751 GCF_001698545.2 Rhinopithecus bieti | reverse complement strand
CCGGGCGTGGTGGCAGGCAACTGTGGTCCCAGCTACTCGGGAGGCTGAGGCAGGAGAATGGCATGAACTCGAGAGGTGGAGCTTGTAGTGAGCCGAGATCGTGCCACTGCACTCCAGCCTGGGCAACAGAGTGAGACTCTGTCTCAAAAAAAAAAAAAAAAAAAATGGAATGCTTTTAACAGCACCCAAGTCACATTTTGAGAGCTTTGCTGCTTAGAAATTTCTTCTGCCAGATACCCT
This sequence comes from Rhinopithecus bieti, assembly GCF_001698545.2. Lineage (NCBI taxonomy): Eukaryota > Metazoa > Chordata > Mammalia > Primates > Cercopithecidae > Rhinopithecus > Rhinopithecus bieti. The sequence continues at coordinate 511 of NW_016864624.1, read as the reverse complement.
AAATCATCTCTGTCAAGTTCAAAGTTCCACAAATCTCTAGGGCAGGAGCAAAATGCCACCAGTCTCTTTGCTAAAACATAACAAGAGTCCCCTTTGCTCCAATTCTTAGTAAGTCCCTCACCTCCATCTGAGACGACCTCAGCCTGGACCTTATTGCTCATATCACTATCAGCATTTTTGTCAAAGCCATTCAACAAGTCTGTAGGAGGTTCCAAACTTTTCCACATTTTCCTATTTTTCTCTGAGCCCTCCAAACTGTTCCCAGCTCTGCCTGCTACCCAGTTCCAAAGTTGCTTCCACATTTTCGGGTATCTTTTCAGCAATGTCCCACTCTGCTGGTACCTATTTATTGTAATAGTGCATTTTCACGCTGCTGATAAAGACATACTCGAGACTGGGAAGAAAAAGAGGTTTAATTGCACTTACAGTTCCACATGGCTGGGGAAGCCTCAGAATCATGGCGGGAAGCAAAAGGCACTTCTTACATGGCATTGACAAGAGAAAAATGAGG
>NW_016864623.1:0-744 GCF_001698545.2 Rhinopithecus bieti | reverse complement strand
GTCTTTGTAGTAGAATAATTTATAATCCTTTGGGTATATACCCAGGATTTTCAACTTTAGTTCATACACTTGGATCACTTTTAGTCTCTGACAGACCTATTGCCCACAATGCCTGCCTCCAACCTACCATGCTTTTTCATTCTGTAGACTTGTTTTAGCAGACAAATTGGTGGACCTGCAGCATGTCTTGCCACTACTCATTTGTCTGTCTGCTGCCTCTTTGTGTCATTTAATATGTTGCTCTTTCTCAGTGTTCTGATCATAGGAAGTTAGCCTCAGTGGCTAGGTTAGAGACAGGTCTGACTTTGTTCTGATAAAAGGGTTTCATAGGAAATGTCATGTCTTCAACTGCATCTCAGCACAAGGCACGTGATTTCTGGTTGTTTCACTCTTGATCTTCTCAACACTGACCTGTGGTTTGGGGTGATGACAGTTTCATTCCTCTCTTGTAGGATGCCTCACTGACATTCAACCAAAGTGTTTCATCCATCTGACATCAGTTCTATCACTGGGGGTTTCAGATATTGTGTTTTTTGTTTGTTTGTTTGTTTTTTGTGAAACATAGTCTTCACTATCCTCAGCTGCAAATCTTCAGTGAAGAACTCTCCCTTGTGAACTGTAGCTATTGTGATACCTTGAAGGGCGAATAAAAGTGCTTATTCTTTTTCCATTGGAGTGTCAATACTCAGAGTAAGGACTGGCTGCACTTGTTATTTCTAATGGGGTCCAAGACTTTTTTTTTTT
>NW_016864622.1:0-1598 GCF_001698545.2 Rhinopithecus bieti | reverse complement strand
AAAAAAAAAAAGACACACACACACACACAAATTAGCCAGGCATGGTGGCACACACCTGTAGTCCCAGCTACTTGGGAGGCTGAGGCAGGACAATCGCTTGAACCTGGGAGGCAGAGCTTGCAGTAAGCTGAGATCTTGCCAACTGCACTCCAGCCTGGGCAACAGAGCGAGACTCCCTCTCAAAAAAAAAAAAAATTAGTCAAGTGTGGTGGTGGGTGCCTATAATCCCAGGTACTGGGGAGGCTGAGGCAGGAGAATTGCTTGAACCTGGTAGGCGGAGGTTGCAGTGAGCTGAGATCAGGCCACTGCACTCCAGCCTGGGCAACACAGTGAGACTCTGTCTCAAAAAAAAAGTTAATCTATAATTGTATCCCCAGCAAAACTACCTTTCAAGAATGAAGGTTATGTGTGATACAGCAGTCAAAATTTATAAACATGGAGAAATCTCGATGACATAATGTGAGTAAAAGAGTGAGTCACGAAATCATACACACAGTGTAATTCCATCTTTGTAAATAAACACATGCATGCATATATAATAATATATTTGTCAATATCTGCAAATTTTAAGCCTTTAAAAAATATATTACATTTGGGTCATGGGTCCATGGATGTCAGTTCTAATATTTTCTCCATTTTTATGTTTGAAATATTTAACTTAAAATATAGTGTTGGTTTTTGTTTTGTTTTAGAGAAAACCTTGTAGCATATCAGTCAGCAACCACATGAACTACAGCTGGAACACATGATATAATATGCTTATATTCAATTCTAAGGTTTGAAGAAATATTTTTAAAACCGTAACTCACAAGTCTGGCAATCTCTGGGTTGCTCAGTGGAAGGCCCCAGATGCAGATCTCTTTCGCCAGTGTGTAACACTCATCTTGAATTGTCATGGGCAAAGGTTACAAGGAAACTGGTAGGATTCTTGGTGGGGAGTCATCAGATCTTACAAGCATAAACTGGAGTGTAAGAAAAAAACAACATCACAGTGGATATCATAAAGAGAAGTCTATGCATCTGAATATGTGGAAAAGGAATACTCTCATTAGACAACAACATTAGAAGAACGTTTAAAATAGTATTAACTTTGGGCCAGGCATGCTGGCTCATGCCTGTAATCCCAGCGCTTTGGGAGGCCGAGGCGGGTGGATTACCTGAGGTCAGGAGTTCGAGACCAGCCTGACCAACATGATGAAAAATTAGCCTGGCGTCGTGGCACATGCCTGTAGTCCCAGCTACTCAGGAGGCCAAGGCAAGAGAATTGCTTGAACCTGGGAGGAGGAGGTTACAGTGAGCCGAGACATGCAACTGCACTCCAGCCTGGGCGACAGAGCAAGACTCTATCTAAAAAAAAAAGTAGTATTAACTTTGGATCAAGAGTGCATTGGAATGGTAATTAAAAATAAACTTATAAAGTTCCAGCCACGTACAAAGCTCCATGAAAAGTCCTATAGGGCAGAGATTTTTCTAGCAGGTTACCCAGGGTTATTGGGTCAGAAAATCAATCTAGTTGCAACCAGCCCTTCCTTCCTTCCTTCCTTCCTTCCTTCCTTCCTTCCTTCCTTCCTTCCTTCCTTCCCTCCCTCCCTCCCTCC
>NW_016864621.1:0-481 GCF_001698545.2 Rhinopithecus bieti | reverse complement strand
TTCAATGCACTCCCAAATATCCCTTCTCAGACACCACAAAAGCAGTGATGCCAAAGTACTCCCTTAACAGAAACGTTTAGCTCTTCGAGATGAATGCACACAACACAAAGGAGTGTCTCCGAAAGCTCCTCTCCAATTTTTACCTGGAGAATTTTCTTTTATCACCTTAGGCATCTATGGACTCCCAAATATCCCTTTGCAGATTCCATAAAAACAGTGCTACCAAACTGCTCAAAGAAAACAAAGGTTTAATCTGTGTGACGAATTCACCCATTACAAAGAAATTTCTCAGAAAGCTTCTTTCTATTTTTTATCTCAGAATATTTCCTTTTCCACCATTGGGTTCCATGTGCTCCCAAATATACCTTCTCAGACACCACAAAAACAGTGATGCCAAACTGCTCTCTCAACAGAAAGCTTTACCTCTACGAGATTAAAGCACACTTCACAAAGGAGTTATCATAAACTTTCTCTCCAGTTT
>NW_016864620.1:0-479 GCF_001698545.2 Rhinopithecus bieti | reverse complement strand
AAGGCAAAATGAAAATCTATTAACTAAATGGAATAAAACTGGTTCCTGTAAGAAATATGACCACCTTTACCGAAAATTTAAAAACTCATTGTTTTATTAATAGGATGTTCCTGGAATTTTACAGGTAAAGTCTGAACAACAGTAGAGCAACCTCAAATTCCAAGCGAAGGTGAAGACAGACTTTGAGTAACAGCTACAAAAAGGTAGAACTTTAATGCGGGGGAAAGAAAGAGAGGTCAGCCTGTTGCTGTGTCTATATAGAAAGAAGTAGACATAAGAGACTCCATTTTGTTCTGTATTTGAGATGCTGTTAATCTGTGACCCCACCCCAACCTTGTCCATGCAAGAGACATGTGCTGTGGTGACTCAAGGTTTAATGGATTTTGGGCTGTGCAGGATGTGTCTTTGTTAAACAAGTGCCTGAAGGCAGCTTGCTGGTTAAAATCCTGCCTGTCCCTGGGCAGTGGAACATCTCGGTG
>NW_016864619.1:0-680 GCF_001698545.2 Rhinopithecus bieti | reverse complement strand
TTCTTTCTCCCAATCTCTCCTTCCTTCATCCTTCTTTCTCCCAATCTCTCCTTCCTTCATCCTTCTTTCTTTTGTCTTTCTCTCTCCCTTTTTTCCTTTCTTAATCCATTTTATTCTTTCTCCAGGGATTCCAGCATTTGTCCCAGCATGTTTTATGCAGAAAGAAGTAATCAAGGAAAGTGTCCAAGATATGGTAAGCCAAACGTAGAATGAGGCAGAGTCATAGTGAGAGGATTGTCCACTCTGTTATGCATGATTGAGAGTCATATTTATTCCTAAACTACGTTCGTTTATTATTACTGTTAACTTTTTCTGTTAAGGCCACATTATTTAACATTTACTTACATGCTTCTCTTTTAAATCTTCATGCACTTAAGTTCCTGAAACAAAGCACTGCCTTCCTAAACAGAAATACTAATTTACTACAAATATACCTATTAAATCCTGAAACACGTATAGAATTCCTGTTACCATTAAAATAAAGGAGATAACTCACCCGGCCATATGAAAAGCTCTTGTCCAGATGACAGTAGCAAGGTCATAGTTATTTCATATTTTCTTAATGATATTACATACATCTTCTTTGAAGATGTTATCCATTGTATAAAAGTTCATTTCCATGTTTTTAAATTTTTTCCTTAATTTAATATAATTAATCAAGTTTAAGCAAATACGTTTAA
>NW_016864618.1:0-1601 GCF_001698545.2 Rhinopithecus bieti | reverse complement strand
TGGTGAGACTGAAGACTGTGTTGAGCTGGTACTTGTGTTTGACACTTGCAGTGTCAGTTGGAGGGGGTTAGCAGCAGGGATGTTGGGGAGGTTTGTAGCCTGCCTAGATGGCAGAAGACAGAATGGGTGGAATAAAAGTTTTAAAATTTCCACTTCACTTCATTGCACAATCTGAGGCAGCCCCTGAAAGCACGATGCCAAGAGCCCATGGAAACAGCAGGATACCAGGAAAATTGGGTTGGTTAAGGCAGTATGACTCCAGAGTTCTGCTAACAACAACCTGAAACCAACACTGTGGGAGAAGAATTACGTGTAAAAAAAAATTATTTCAACAGAACACAAAGACTGAAATAGAGGTAGAATAGGATATCAGAGTGAATTATGCATACTAAGGGTAGTTGTTAGTTCATAGAAATAAATAGATATATATGTGTATATATATATTGCTACCTACACATATACTTGTAAGATATGTAAACCCTATTTCTTTGATTCAGAGAATAAATCATTTAGTACCAAAAGTTTGCCAAGTGTAGCTCTGGCTGGGGAGGAGCCCCCGTGTGAAGGTGTGCGTCTTCTCCCAGAGGTCACTACAACCGTGGGGGCTGCCGCCCTGCAAGGAGCACCTGACCTGGGACCCGCAGCCATTCTCTATAAGGGGTGCAGCTGTGTAAATGCTCAGAGGTGACAGAAACAGAGCATCTCCTGCCCATCACTTCATCCAACAGCCAGGGGTGAGGAAGAGGACCCTACTGAGTGAGGACTGAGGGTCCTCCCCCGCCCCCCCCCCACACACACATAGAGGGACCACAGAATCCAGCTCAGCCCCTCTTGTCAGCCCTGGTAAACACAGGCAATGATGTCACCCCGACCACAGCCCTTCCCCCAATGCCACTTCGGGGGGACTCAGAGACTTGGTCTGAGTGGAGCAGAAACCATTGGCAGATGATGGCGGTCCTGACTCAGCCAGGCATCAACTTCAGGACCCTGAGGGATGGCCGAAGCCTCCTCCCACCCCCAACTCCCCTGACCCCACTAGGACATACAGCCTCAGGATCCCCATCCCAATCTCTACCCCTTCCCCCATCACCATCTTCATGCTCACCCTCATCCCCATCCAGATCCCCATCCAGGCCGAATCCAGTTCCACCCCTGCTGTGAACCCAGGGAAGTACCGTTGCCCGGATGTGACGTCACCGACTGCACATTGGCAGTCAGACGGCCGCGAGATTCTCGCCCTGAGCAACGGCTTGATGTCGGCGTAGGGAAGCAGGCCCAGGCTTGGTGAGGAGGCAAGGTGAGACGCTGAGGGAGGACTGGGGCAGGCCTTACCCCAGATAGAGGGCCCCAAATAATCCAGCACTGCCTCTACTGCCTGGCCTGGACCACTCTGCAGGGGAAGACGTCCTGAAGGCTGGGTCGCCACTACCTCACCCCGCCAACCCCCACTGCTTTAACCACAGGGAACTCTGGGGACAGAGCTTAATGTTCCCAGGGCAGGGCTAGTTAGAAGAGGTCAAGACCCAGGCTGTTCCAGGAATCAAGGTCAGGACCCCAAGAGGCGACTGAGGGCAACCTAACCACCCCCCCCACCATTCCCA
>NW_016864617.1:0-481 GCF_001698545.2 Rhinopithecus bieti | reverse complement strand
GGAAGGGGTGGTGCGGGCATGTCCACACCATTCTGGAGACGGTCCTCCAAGGAGGAGGGCCATCCTGGCTGGACCTCTGTGGTGCTGTGTCAGGGCAGGAGAGGACAGCCTCTTGCCCCCAGGAGCGTGTAGTCTGGGCAGGAGACCCAGAGTGATCGTGTGTTTGGAACGCAGCTCCAGCCCAGCCAGGGCACCAGAAAAGCCCTCCTGTCTCCAGGGAGGATGTGCACAGCTCTGCCAATGTGCCTCTCCCAGGGCCGCTGGCAGGTCCCGGATGAGCAAGACTGGGCTGCCCAGGCAGGTCTCTGCAGACAGCAGGGGCTGGGCTAGGAGCCAGGGGCTGGGAATGGGAAGGGACACGATGCCTGATAGCCAGTGAGGAACCAGGCACACAACTTGGAAATAAACGAGCTTTATTTTCAGTTTCTACAGGTAAGGTGATACCTACTTCATCATGTGCTTTTTATGTAAATGCTAAATA
>NW_016864616.1:0-730 GCF_001698545.2 Rhinopithecus bieti | reverse complement strand
TATTGTGAATAGTGCTGCAGTAAACATATGTGTGCATGTGTCTTTATAGTAGAATGATTTATAATCCTTTGGGTAATGGGATTGCTGGGTCAAATGGTGTTTCTGGTTCTAGATCCTTGAGAAATTGCCACACTGTCTTCCACAACGGTTGAACTAATTTATTCTCCCACCAACAGCATAAAAATCTTCCTATTTCTCTACATCCTCTGTAGCACCTGACTTTTTAATGATCGTCATTCTAACTGGCATGAGATGATATCTCACTGTGGTTTTGATTTGTATTTCTTTAATGACCGGTGATGATGAGCATTTTTTCATATGTTTGTTGGCTGCATAAATGTCTTCTTTTGAGATGTATCTGTTCATATCCTTTGTCCACTTTTTGATGGGGTTGTTTGTTTTTTTCTTGTAAATTTGTTTAAGTTCCTTGTAGATTCTGGATATTAGCCTATTGTCAGATGAATAGATTGCAAAATTTTTCTCCCATTTTGTAGATCACCTGTTCACTCTGATGATAGTTTCTTTTGCTGTGCATAAGCTCTTTAGTTTAATTAGATCCCATTTGTCAATTTTGGCTTCTGTTGCTATTGCTTTTGGTATTTCAGTCATGAAGTCTGCCCATGCCTATGTCCTGAATGGTTTTGTCTAGGTTTTCTTCTAGGGTTTTTATGGTTTTAGGTCTTACATTTAAGTCTTTTTTTTTTTTTTTTTAGATGGAGTCTCACTCTGT
>NW_016864615.1:0-480 GCF_001698545.2 Rhinopithecus bieti | reverse complement strand
AAAACTTTATTGCCAACCACTACTGCTTTATAAAGTGTTCTTGTGTTCCAGCATGAGGGTAGAGGAGTGAAAATAGATGTAGTTTATTACCATCGCCTGTTAGTGGGGGTCAATATTTAAAGGCAAATCTGGTTCATCAATGTAGAAAAGACTTCACAGTTCAGGACATTGTGTCCTGAAGAAAAAGAGGTCAAGAAATCCTCTGAAGACCAGGATCCAGGAGAAAAAATTGCAAAAACTGTTTTGGTGAACGAATATTACCAAAGCAAACATGAGGTATCTCTCTCCACCCTCCATGCCCTACTCCCAGCAGATACTTTACTAAGATATTAACAATTCCTGAATTAATTTCTTAAATGCACATTCTTATTTTATAGATACGCAGATAGATCTCTGGATATTTTTGAAGAGCCAATACATCCACTTTCAGTAAGTGTCGCTTTCTTTGAGGTTCTACTTTTGTCTCATAGAGCTGTATTT
>NW_016864614.1:0-2384 GCF_001698545.2 Rhinopithecus bieti | reverse complement strand
AGTCCTGAAGGGCTGCAGGAGCCGGGACAGGGAAATTACTAGCTGGTATTCTGTGTTTCTCCTCTGGAGGAAGAGTTTTAATGGTTAAAATTTTCATCTATAACCGTGGTTGTTTCTTTGGGGCTGGCAATACTGAAAACTAACTTTTGTATTATACATTCTTATAATGTTTGGTTTTTTTACAGTTTTAATGCGATGCATTACTGTGATAAGCAGAAAAGAAAATAAAAGTTTTAAAAACTACTCACTTAAACAAATAAACTAGACACTCTCTTTTTTAGCAACCCAATAATAAGGGGTAGTGAAAAACGATATGCTCCCTGAGGACAGGGACTGTCTGCTTTTCTCATCTTAGCATTCCCACAGAGGAGCACTGAATAAATATCCATCAAAGCAACGAACAAAGGCCTCCTTCATATGCCTTAAACCGTCTTTACTTTCCGGAAGGGAACATGGTAGCTCACCTTAACCATGCCAAAAAAACATATACTTTCTATAAGTCCAGATTTACACACAAAGTATTATTTACTTGATGAAGGGATTTACCAGATTCCTTTCTACAGCAAAATGTCCTCAGTCGATTTGAAGTGTGACTTGATTTGCTTCATTTTTCTTATGAGATAGTGGAATAAACGAAGAGAATTTTGGTAAGCCAAGAGCCCAGAGTGTGAACCCTGCCTCAGCCTCCAGATTAACTGGGATCACAGGCGTGCGCCACCATGCCTACCTCTGACGTATCGTGTGTCCTTGGACAGATTTTTTGTTTGCTTGTTTTTTACCTCTCTGTGTCTTAGTTATCTCCACTCTAAAATGAGAATAATTGGAAGGGTTATAGATACCACATTAAAGCCCCTGGGAGAGTGCCAGGAGCATAGATATAAATGGCAGCTGATATTCTTATTGTTGTTTATTAAATCTTTTCAAAGCATCCAACGCATGAATTGAAGTGTAATTGCAGTGATAACCACAGGTCCCAAAATGTATCATGAAGGCTCAAACCTAATTGGTTTAAAAAAAAAAATCAAGCTTTTTATGCTTCATCCCAGACAAGTGATTTAAATGCTTAACGCACATCGTTTCATGCTTGGAGTTCTGAGAGCACAAGGGCCTCCTTTACTTCCTTGTTTATGTGACAAGAGGGGAAATCTCACCCTTCTCCAGCCTCGCCAGGCTAATTTTTTGAGGTTCGGCTTGAAAAAAAAAAAGAGAAAAGTAGCAGTTATATTTGGGAGCAAGGACTGGTGAGTTTGGTTACTGGGATTGAAGCCTAGCCTAGAGGATTTACTGAAGGTCAAACCCAAAAAAGTATCTAAACCTCATTCTAAACTTTTCAATCCAGGCCAGGCATGGTGGCTCACTCCTGTTATCCCAGCACTTTGGGAGGCCAAGGCAGGCAGATCACTTGAGCCCAGGAGTTTGAGACCACCATGAACAACATAGTGAAATTCTGTCTCTACTAAAAAAAAAAAAATGCAAAAATTAGCCGGGCGTGGTGGTGCACGCCTGTGATCCCAGTTACTCTGGAGGCTGAGGTAGCAGAATCGCTTGAGCCCAGGAGGCGGAGGTTGCAGTGAGCCAAGACGGGGCCACTGCACTCCAGCCTGGGTGACAGAGTGAGACTCTGTCTAAAATAAATAAATAAATAAACAAACATTTCAATCTGATAAATAAACCGAGAGCTGCACTGTATAGTGAAAGTAGGAAGTCTCAGGGTGCACTCGTGCTGGCACTTGCTAAGATTTTTTGCAAGTTAACAAGTCAACAGGCTTCCTCCTCATGCCATGTCTGCCCTGGCCTCCTTCTAGAATCAGGGAGGGACTCTCAGGAAGGAGACCGGGCCCACAGGCCCCTGGGCTGCTGGACACTCCCACTCTCCCCAACAAATGAGAAGATCTCCCTGTCTCCTCTTGTCCCTGTCCCAGGTCCCCTCAGTAGTAATTATGTAATTCCATTACAATTCAGAGGAAAAGGGATTTTAAAAGAGATCAGAGAGGCAGATTGGCCTTCAAGGTAAGGGATCTATAAAACCAGCCCCTTCTACCAGCCATAGACAGTGTTCAGATATCCTAGACAAAGAAAGTCCAGGAGGAACACAGAGGGTTAAAGTTCCTCCTGGACTTGGGCAGGTGCAGTGGCTCACACCTGTAATCCCAGCACTGAGGTGGGAGGATTGCTTGAGCCCAGGAGTTTGAGACCAGCCTGAACAACATAGAGAGACCCAATGGGTACAAATAATTTTAAAAATTAGCTGGATGTGGTGGTGTGTGCCTGTGGTCCCAGCTACTCAGCAGGCGGAGGCAGGAGGATCGCCTAGCCCAGGAGGTCCAGGCTGCAGTAGGTGGTGACTGCACCACTGCACTCCAGCCTGGGCAACACAGTGATTC
>NW_016864613.1:0-481 GCF_001698545.2 Rhinopithecus bieti | reverse complement strand
TGAATTTACCTCACAAGGTTACACCTTTCCATTCATGGAGCAGTTTGTTTACAATCTTTTCTTGGAATCTGTGAAGGGATATTTGGGAGGGCTGTGTGGCCTATGGTGAAAAAGGATATATCCTCAGATAAAAACAAGAAAGAAGTTTTCTGAGAAACTGCTTTGTTATGTGTTAATTCATCTCACTGATTTCCATGATTCTTTCCATGGATCAGTTTGGTGACACTATTTTTGAGTAATGTGAGAAGGGATATTTTGGATTGCATTGAAGAATATGGTGACAAAGGAAATTTCCTCCGATAAAAATGAGAAAGAAGTTTTCTGAGAAAGTTCTTTATTATGTGTGAATTCATCTCACAGAGTTACACCTTTCTGTTCATGGAACAGTTTTCGAACCCTGTTTTCATAGAATTTGCAAAGTAATATTTGGGAGTGCATTGAAGCCTGTTGTGAGAAAGGGAATATCCTCAGATATTCATAA
>NW_016864612.1:0-730 GCF_001698545.2 Rhinopithecus bieti | reverse complement strand
TTTGCTAGCACTCTTTTTGTGGAATCTGACAAGGGATATTTTTGATCACTTTGAAGCCTACAGTGACAAAGGAAATATCCGCAGATAAAATCCAGAAATAAGCTTTCTGAGAAACTGTATTGTGATTTGTGAATTCATTTAAGAGTGTTACACAACTCTTTCACGGATCCGTTTGCTAGCACTTTTTTGTGGAATCTGAGAAGGGATATTTTGGATTGTTTTGAAGCCTATGGTGCCAATGGAAGTATCTCCAGTAAAAACTAAAAAGAAGCTTTCTGAGAAACTGCTTTGTGACGTGTGAATTCATCTCACAAATTAACAACACTCTTTCATGGAAGAGTTTGCTAGCACTGTTTTTATGGAATCACAGAAGTGATATCTTGGATAGCATTGAATCCCATGGTTGAAAAAGAAATATCCTCAGATGAAAGCTGGAGAGAAGCCTTCTCACAAACAGCTTTGTGCTGTGTGAATTCATCTCACAGAGTTACTACACAGATCTCATTGAGAAATTTGCTAACACTGTTTTCACAGAATCTGCAATGAGATATACAGGATCACACTGAGGCCTGAAATATCCTCAGATAAAATCAAGAAAGAAGTTTTCTGAGAAACAGTTTTGTGATGTGTGAATTCACCTCACAGAGTTACACCACTCTTTCATGGAGCCGTCGGCTAGCACTGTTTTGTGGAATCTGAGAAGTGATATTTTGGAATGCTTTGAAGCCTG
>NW_016864611.1:0-2378 GCF_001698545.2 Rhinopithecus bieti | reverse complement strand
CATGGTGGCAGGCGCCTGTAATCCCAGATATTCAGGAAGCTGAGGCAGGAGAATCGCCTGAACCTGGGAGACAGAAGCTGCAGTGAACCAAGATCATACCATTGCACTCCAGCCTGGGCAACAGAGTGAGACTCCATCTCAAAAAAAAAAAAAAAAAAAAAAAAAAAAAAAAAAAAAAAGCAGTGAAGTCTGGGCGTGGTGGCTTACGCCTGTAATCCCAGCACTTTGGGAGGCCAAGGCAGGCAGATCACTTGAGGTCAGGAGTTTGAGATCAGCCAGGCCAACATGGCAAAACTCTGTCTCTGCTTATACAAAAATTAGCCAGGCATGGTAGCTGTATGCCTGTAATCCCAGCTACTCAGAGGTTGAGGCAGGAGACTCACTTGAGCTCAGGAAGCGGAGGTTGCAGTGAGCCAAGATCACACCACTGCACTCCAGCCTGGGCAGCAGAGCAAGACTCTGTCTCAAAAAAATCCAAAACAAAACAAAAACAAAAAAACAAACAAACAAACCAAAAGCCTGTCCCTGGCTGATGCTGATAAGACATGTTAGTTAGACTCTGGCTATATCAAGAAGGTGCCACAGCCAGGACACCTGTGTCTGGGTGGGACATCTGTCAATGGGACCCTGGTTCTGGAAGGAGATGGTCAGTCCCCCCATGTTCAGCTGGGGTGCTGACAACTGAGGGTGTCACACTCACCTGGTGCTGCCGGTACAGCAGGGGGATGGTGAATAGACCGATCACTCCTGTGGGTACAGAGACGGGGGGCGTCAGGGTGTTCCCAAGAGATGAACAGTTCCATCTGGAACCCTGTCCCCCACCAGACTCCAAGTCCCCACCTTGCCCCTCACAGCCTTCCCAGCTCACCCAGAATGAGAAGCGTCAAACCATTGAAGATGGCACCCACGAAGGTCAAGATGTAGAAGAGGAGGGCCAGCTGGGGGTGAAGGTCAGGGTCAGCAGAGCCCACCGGGAGTTCCCTTCCACCTGTGAGTTTACCCAACAGTCACCCTCCCACCCCCTAGCTGTGCAGAGGTGAGAGGGGAACCCAGGAGGGGCTGAGAGCTCCAGGCCACCTTGAGGGAATCCACGAGGTCTTCTACCAGGAAGAAATGCCGCAGCTGCGTGGCCGCCGAGACCACGTGGGAGGCGATCTGCTGGGACAAACGTTCTGTCTGCTCGCGAGTCAGGGTGAGGTCCACATCCAGGTAGGCCCTGCGGGGACAAAGGAGTATGGGGCGACTCAGTGGGTGACCAGCTCAGACTGGTGCAGGCGCAGCTGAAACAAGGGCGAGGAATGGCGGTCGAGAAGACCAGAGTTAGGACTGAGGGGCAGCTCTGAGGAACCACGTGTAGAGGGCTGGGGTCAGGGTCAGGGTCAGGGATGGAGGATGAAGGGTACTAGGTTAGGATCGGAGATTAGGATTGGAGGGTAGGTTAGAGGATCGGGATGAAAAACAATCAAGATAAGTCGGGGTCTGGGTGGGAGTAAGTGCCTGATTTGAGGTCATGGGTCATGCTTTAAGGTCAGGACAGGGGCTCAGGTCAGGGGCCAGGGGTTCTCACTGGAAAGGGTTGGCTCCGTCCCCCCGGTGCACGGCCTGCAGCACTTTGCGGTAAACCCTGAGAGAGATGGTGCCGCAGAGCAGCAACAGAGCCACGTGCGCAGCCACGGACACGATGCTAAAGTGCAGGAGGCAGAGGAGGGAGACCATGAGGCCTGTGAAGACCACTCCTGACGTCCTCGTGTCCTTCCAGTACAGCAGGTCCGCCACTGTGGAGGGGTGGGGGGTATTAGGGCTTGTTCCTGACCAGGCTGGTCTCCTCACCTCCCTCTCCCTGTCCTACAGCTGAAAAATGACTTCTTTTTTTTTTTTTTTTTGAGACGGAGTCTCGCTCTGCCACCCAGGCTGGAGTGCAGTGGCCGGATCTCAGCTCACTGTAAGCTCCGCCTCCTGGGTTTAAGCCATTCTCCTGCCTCAGCCTCCCGAGTAGCTGGGACTACAGGCGCCCGCCACGTTGCCCGGCTAGTTTTTTGTATTTTTTTAGTAGAGACGGGGTTTCACCGTGTTAGCCAGGATGGTCTCGATCTCCTGACCTCGTGATCCGCCCGTCTCGGCCTCCCAAAGTGCTGGGATTACAGGCTTGAGCCACCGCGCCCGGCCCCAAAATGACTTCTTGACACACCTGTTTGAGCATAACCTGATTTCCGTGTTTTTTTTTTTGAGAGACAGGGTCTCCCTCTGTCGCCCAGGCTGGAGGGCAGTGGTGCCATCATAGCTCACTGCAGTCTCGACCTCCTGGGCTCAAGTGATCCTCTCACCTCAGCCTCCTCAGTGGCTGGGACTGCAGGCATGCACCACCACTCAGCTAATTT
>NW_016864610.1:0-1597 GCF_001698545.2 Rhinopithecus bieti | reverse complement strand
TAGTTCCTTTGTCACCATAGACTTCAATGGCCTTCCAAACATCCTACTACAGATTACATGAAGTAGTGTTATCAAACTGCTTAATGAAAAGAATGGTGTAATGCTGTAAGATGAATTCACACTTCACAAAGCCGTTTCTCAGAAAGCTTCTTTCTAGTTTTTATTTGAGGATATTTCATATTTCACAATAGGCCCCAATGGGTTCCCAAATATCCCTTTCTAGATATCACGAAAACAGTGTTATCAACTGCTCCATGAAAAGAAATGAGTACCTCTGTGAGATGAATTCACACATCTCAAATAACTTTCTCAGAAAGCTTCTTTCTAGTTTTTATCTGAGGATATTTCCTTTGTCACCATAGTCTTCAATGCAATCCACAATATCCCTTCTCAGATTCCCCAAAACAGTGTAACCAAACTGCTCCATGAAAAGAATCCTGTAACTCTGTGAGATGAATTCACAAATCACAAATCAGTTTCTCAGATAGCTTCTTTCAATTTTTTTCTGAGAATATTTCCTTTGTCATCATAAGTTTCAATTCGCTCCAAAATATCCCATTGCAGATTCCAAGAAAACAGTGTTAGCAAACTGCTCAATGAAAAGAACAGTGTTACTCTGTGAAATTAATTCACACACCAGAAAACAGTTTCTCAGAATTATTCTTTTTGGTTTTTATCTGAGTATATTTCCTTTTCACCATAGGCTTCAATGTGCTCCCAAGTATCCTTTATGAGACATCACAAAAACAATGTTGCAAAAGTGCTAACTCAAAAGAAACGTTTAGCTGTATGAAATGAATACACATATCACAAAGTGGTTTCTCTGAAAGCTTCTCTCCAGTTGTTACCTAAAGTATTTTATTTTAACAACTTACTACTCTATACACTCCCAAATATCCCTCTGCAGATTCCACAAAAACAGTGCTAGCAAACTGCTACATGAAAAGAATGATGTAATTCTGTGACATAAATTGACCCATCACAAAGCAGTTTCCCAGGAAGCTTCTCTCCAGTTGTTACCTGAAGTATTTTATTGTATCAATGTATTCCTCTATGCAGTCAGAAATATCCCTCTGCAGATTCCACAAAAACAGTGCTAGCAAACTGTTTGCTCTGTGACTTAAATTGACCCATCACAAAGCAGTTTCCCAGGAATCTTCTTTCTAGTTTTTGTCAGAGGATATTTAGTTTGTCGCCATAAGCTTCAAGGTACTCTGAAATATCCCATGGCAGAGCCCAAGAAAACAGTATTAGTAAACTGCTCAAAGAAAAGAACAGTGAAACTCTGTGAGATCAATTCACACATAACAAAGCAATCTCTCAGAAAGCTTCTTTTTGGTTTATTATCTGAGGATATTTCCTTTGTCACCATAGGATTCAATGCGCTCCCAAACATCCTGTTGCAGATTCCACGAAAACAGGGTTATCAAACTGCTCAACATAAAGAATGGTGTAAGTCCGTTAGATGAATTAACACATCACAAACAACTTTCTCAGAAAGCTTCTTTCTAGTTTTTATCTGAGGATATTTACTTTGTCATCACAGGCTTCAATGCAATCCAAAATATCCCTTCTCAGATTCCCCAAAACCGTGCAG
>NW_016864609.1:0-724 GCF_001698545.2 Rhinopithecus bieti | reverse complement strand
TTTTTAGTAGAAACTGGGCCTCACGATGTTGGCGGGGCTGGTCTTGAACTGCTGGCCTCAGGTGATCCACCTGCCTTAGCCTCCCAAAGTGCTGGGATTATGGGCATGAGCCACCATCTCCGGCCCTCTCTCTTTTTATCTAATAATATATGTTTTCTATATCTTAGTGCTCCAATGTTGGGTGCATATATGTTCACAATTGTTACATCATCTTGCTGAATGGACCCCTTTATAATTGTATAATGACCTTCTTTGACTTTTCTTACAGTTTTTGTCTTGAAATATATTTTGTCTAAGTATTGCTACTCCTGCTCTTTATTGGTTTCCGCTGGCATGGAATATGTTTTTCCATTCCTATATTTCCAGTCTGTGGGTTTCTTTATAGGTGAAGTGTGTTTCTTGGAGGCAACAGATCATTAGGTCTTGTTTTTAAATCCATTTAGCCATTCTATGACTTTTGATTGGATAGTTTAGTTCATTTACATTCAGTGTTATTATTGGTAAGAACTTACTCCTGCCAATTTTGTTATTTGTTTTCTGGTTGTTTTGTCATCTTCTCTCCCTTCTTTCCTTCCATCCTGTCTTCTTTTTAGTGAAAGTGACTTTCTCTGGTGGTATGATTTAACTTCTTACTTTTTATTTTTTGTGTATCTGTTGTATATTTTTTGACTTGAGGTTACCATGAGGTTTGCAAATACTATCTTATAACACATAATTTTTTTTT
>NW_016864608.1:0-729 GCF_001698545.2 Rhinopithecus bieti | reverse complement strand
ATTATGTCTATATTTTATAACTCTATTATGTCTATATTTTATACCTCTATTATATCTCTTATGTCTATATTTTATACCTATATTATAACTATTATGTGTACATTTTATACCTATGTTTATCATATCTATTATGTCTATATTTTATTACCTCTATTATGTCTATATTTTATTCCTATATATATTATATCTATTATGTCTATTTTTTGTATCTATAACTTTTATGTCTACTATGTCTATATTTTATACCAATATCTATTATACATATTATGTGTATATTTTATACCTATATCTATTATGTCTATAGTTTATACCTATATCTATTATATCTTTGATGTCTATATTTTATACCTATATCTATATTATGTCTATATTTTATACCTCTATTATATCTATTGTCTCTATTTTATGCCTCTATTATATCCAGTATGTCTATATTTTTTACCTCTATTATATCCATTATGTCTATATTTTATACCTGTTATATCTGTATTTTATAACTCTATTATGTTTATATTTTTTACCTCTATTATGTCTATATTTTATACCTATATCTATTGTATGTATTACATCTATATTTTATACCTATATCTATTATGTTTCTATTTTATATTTATATCTATTATATCTATTTTACCTATTTCTATCTATTATATTTTATACCTGTATCTATTATATCTATATTTTATGCCTATATCTATTATATTATGTCTATATTTTATACCTATATCT
>NW_016864607.1:0-728 GCF_001698545.2 Rhinopithecus bieti | reverse complement strand
AATTTTATTTTAATACACCTATATGTTTGAATATTTGAAATCTTAATCACCTTTACAGCACATTGATTCTACAAAGCATTCTTTCCTTTAGTCTCACTGTATATTTTGTCAAATGACATGACTGTCCCTAATTCATAATTGGAACCTAAACCTAATGGAAAATACTACTTCGTGTATTCAAAAATATTTGTGTTTTTTTCTACTATGTATATCTGGCATTGTTCTCAGGACTGGACTCTACTAGTTTTATTATGAAAATGTTAACGTTTCTCCATAGAGTTGTTTTACAAAACACCTGTTTTCAAAACGTTCTGGGGAACAACCTGAAAACTTTTAAATAACATTTAGAGTATGGATTTATTTTTAAAATTACCTGATCCCTTTTTTAATGCATATTGTGACTTTCTTTAGTCATGAAAAGTTTTCAACATTATTTTGCCATACCTGAAAGCTTTTAACTGTCCTTAAAAACCCCAACTTTGCAATAGTAAATGATTTAATGCATCACAAAATAGTCTTATGAACCAACTTTTTGTTTCACTGATCTTTTGTATTGTTTTCTTCATTTACATTGCATTTATTTCTGCTCTGATTTTCATTATTTCTTTTCTTCTACTGTTTTGGGTTTGGTTTACTCTTGTTTCTCTGGTTCTTTAAGATGCATTGTTAGGTTGCTTATTTGAAGTTTTTCCTCTTTTTTTGCAAGAAGGAGAATAAGCCAGATTTAT
>NW_016864606.1:0-1599 GCF_001698545.2 Rhinopithecus bieti | reverse complement strand
ATAATTTGAATAAGTCATTGCACATCTAGTTCAAAGAGTGCTATCTTAAAATTGTATTTTTTTCTCAAAACTCTATTGAATTTGATCAAAACTTTAGGGCTCTGAGCTTTCTTTCTTTAAATTCATTTACAAAACAACTTTTAAAATGCCAGCGATGTAGAAAATTGTGGCACCAAAAATACAATGGCCCTAAATATTCCTCACTGAACCTTTTACTTTAAAGTAAGTCATTGTTAATGTCTTCCAGTGCTTAACGCAACATGAAAACAGCTGTACTCTAGGTCTATTATCTATGGTTTATGTACATCTTTGCCCAAAGTTGAAAAAGTTAAGTGAGATAGTTCACTGCATGCAGATGTCAAACTATACAAAAGTTCATTTTGCAGAAAAAAGTTCTTGTCTCCTTTAAGAAATATATCCAGACTAGCTCAGGTGCATCCCTCCTGGATTCATGTAGTCAGATTCGCCCTTCTGGAGAGGCACTGGCACAGATCATACAAAACTCAGTTCCATACAGGAGGAATTTCAAAAAGGCATACACTACTTTCTTCTATAGCAATGTTAAGATTTAAGAAACAGAAATTAACTGGTTCAAAGAGTCCGTAGGTAAAAGTCAGGACAACTCTTGATCTCTAATTCCACGCAACACTGTCAACAGCTGACAATGGCTCAATACAAGCAAGACTGTTTAGAAAGCACTGTTGATCAGGATTTGGATGGATAATTAAGATCAACAGAGTATCAATTCCCAGAAAGCTAATTTTGCTCTCTCGCATTCTGAGCCAAATGGGTCTGCTTTGGGAGAGAGCATCAAATGTTCTGAAGCACAAACAATGTGAAAAGGAGGAACAATGGGAAGCAGGAGATATTTCTAGTTCCCACAATGGCTAAGGTAGCCTTGGGCAAGTCAAATGCCCCTGGATTCAGTTCCATCAACTATGAAAAGGATTTTGCTAACTCCATTGTTCTGTGATTCGAACACTTCTAGCCAGCTTAAGTTATCCTCAATCAGATTTGCTTTTTACTTGTCATATTCATGAAGGAGAAAAACAATTATATATATATATATACATATATATGTATATATGTATACATATGATGGTTTTATACTTTCTGGTGAAAGAACACCTATTTACTAGAAAATATTAAATCTATTACTTGATGTAAAATCTCATGTTTCCACCACTGTATAATAACATTAATAACTGAGTAGAGTGGATGAGATATGTCACACACCACAGGAATTATTTGGTTGTAAAATTCTTTCATAAGGATTAGTAATGTGAATTCAGCTGAGCTCTGTGGAGTATAGCTACTCTGTCTCATTCAAAGGGTGCTAAAACCCTCTCTATTGTCATTTTCAAACATATATAAAGGCAAACAAATCCAAACAAGCAAAAAAAGGCTTGGTTATGATGTGAGAAGGTCTGATGTTAAAGTTTGGGCAGGGGGACACTTGCCATATATCACAGGTGCTTTCTCCTTCACTGAACTGTTTAACAAAACGAAATTCAGTTGAACCGAAGCTAAAGGCAACTACAACCATCTTTCCCAGTTCTTTTGAATAAATCAAGGAATAATTGTAAGTGCTTCCCTGTT
>NW_016864605.1:0-729 GCF_001698545.2 Rhinopithecus bieti | reverse complement strand
TTGTGTCCTCTCTTATTTCCTTGAGCAGTGGTTTGTAGTTGTCCTTGAAGAGGTCCTTCACATCCCTTGTAAGTTGGATTCCTAGGTATTTTATTCTCTTTGTAGCAATTGTGAATGCGAGTTCACTCATGATTTGGCTCTCTGTTTGTCTGTTATTGGTGTATAGTAATGTTTGTGATTTTTGCAGATTGATTTTGTATCCTGAGACTTTGCTGAAGTTGCTTATCAGCTAAAGGAGGTTCTGTACTGAGACAATGGGATTTTCTAAATATACAATCATGTCATCTGCAAACAGAGACAATTTGACTTTCTCTCTCCCTATTTGAATACCCTTCATTTCTTGCTCTTGCCTTATTGCCCTGGCTAGAACTTCTAGTACTATGTTGAATAGGAGTGGTGAGAAAGGGCATCCTTGTCCTGTGCCGGTTTTCACAGGGAATGCTTCCAGCTTTTACCCATTCAATATGATACTGGCCGTGGGTTTGTCATACATAGTTCTTATACTTTTGAGATACATTCCATCAATACCTAGTTTATTGAGAGTTTTTAGCATGAAAGCTTGTTGAGTTTTATCAAAGTCCTTTTCTGAATCTATTAAGACAATCGTGTGGTTTTTGTCATTGCTTTTTTTTATGTGATGGATTTTGTTTATTGATTTATGTATGTTGAATCAGCCTTACATCCCAGGGATAAAGCTGAGTTAATTGTGGTGGATAAGCTTTTGATGTG
>NW_016864604.1:0-1596 GCF_001698545.2 Rhinopithecus bieti | reverse complement strand
ACAAAATTCATTTAGGATTATAGAATAAATATGGACCAAAATACTGATTTTGAAATTCAGTTTATTTTCTAGTGATGAGGTGTGAATTATCTTACAGATGTGTTCAAAAACAACTTCAGAGAGACATAATCTATAGTTTTGCCTCTGTGTCTATCCTTGGATAAAATAGACTGGAGGAACCAGGTGCATGACCCAGTAAACTACTCTGCAATAATTTATTTACAAAACAAATATTGGAGTGCCAACTATGTGTCTGGAATCTAGGGCTTCCTGCTGAGATTACATAATAGATATAGTTAAATATGTAGCGGTTACTATATTACTACCACAGTCCTATATTAACATAATGAACACATAACTGCAGTTTATTTATGGGCTAAGTATCATAGTAACATAATATAGAAGATCAAAACATCTGGGTATGCAAGGACAAATAAATATGCACAGCAAGATATTTTAATGTATCTCTTTCATTTTTTAACCAAATAAAAAAATCAAAAGTGACATAAGAAAGCAGAATAAAAGAAATGAATAAGAATTCGCATTGAATTCAGTATGCTGGGGGAAAAAGTGTATTTTCTCTTCCAATATCCAAGAAACAATAAAATTTTGAAAGTACGTTTGGCCACAAGGAAAAAAATTAATATATTATTTATATTGGAAAGAGTACAAAAAAATTCAGTGACTACAATCTCATTTAAAAAAAAAAGACATAAAAAGTTAAAATTATTATACATTCACCCCATTCGATAGTCAAAAGCATTCTTCTAAACTTCTTTAAGGCAAAAGGTAATTAAAAAGCTCAAGTGCTGAAAAAAATCAGTAAGAATACCTTTCCTTTCAAAATTCATGGGATGTGATCAAAGAACACTAATTTTAAAGGAGGAGATGGAACAAAGGGAATGACTGTTCTGTGGTTGTTATCATTTTTAGGACACGGCAGATAAGGTAAGTTCAGTCAGTCGGTTGCGTTGACTAAACTATATAGTAATGAAGTCAGAGAAGACACTGGTCATTGTATTGCGTCTATGTGCCAGCTGAATGAGCTTGTACACAGCTCCCCATCTTTAATAATAGACATGATAAGTACTTCCTTCATGAGATTATCATGAAGAGAGTAAAACAGTGCTTGGTACTAACCGGATTTTCAATATTGGAATACTAGCAAAATTCCAATGGGGGAAAATCCAAAGAATAGAAGAGCAAAATATACCAAATGTTAGAAAAAGAGAAACAATTTAAGAGTTAAGAAATTATTATTGGATTTGAGCATCAAGATGACACTTCAAATTTCAAGAACGCAATTTCAGAAGATTGAGGGAAGGTCAAGATTATAGACTGAAGGAGCTTATAATTTTCCAAATAAAGTTTCTTGGTGAAAAAGTCATCCAGGATTTCTAATAGCCATTTCTTTTATATCTATAATTTCAACTTTTATTTTAGATTCGGGGGGTATGTGATGTGCCGGTTTGTTACATAGGTATACCACATAATGCTGAGATTTGGAGTACAATTGATCTCATCGCCTAGGTAGTGAGCATAGTATTCAATAGTTAGTTTTCAACCTTGTAACAGGCATTTCTTTTTTTTTTTTTT
>NW_016864603.1:0-2376 GCF_001698545.2 Rhinopithecus bieti | reverse complement strand
CGCCCGGCCGTTTGGTTTTTTTTTTAAGACAGTCTCGCTGTCGCCCAGGCTTTAGTGCAGTGGCGCGATCTCAGCTCACTGCAACCTCCACCTCCCGAGTTCAAGCAATTCTCCTGCCTCAGCCTCCCGAGTAGCTGGGACCCACGCCCGGCTAATTTTTTGTATTTTTAGTAGAGACGGGGTTTCACCATGTTGGCCAGGATGGTCTCAATCTCCTGACCTCGCAATCCGCCCACCTTGGTCTCCCAAAGTTCTGGGATTACAGGCGTGAGCCACCACGCCCAGCCACGTTTAATTTTTCAAATGGCAAAGATGGCTGGGTCTGGTGGGTTATGCCTGTAATCCCAGCGTTTTGGGAGGCCAAGGTGGGAGAATTGCTTGAGCCCAGGAGTTGGAGACCAGCCTGGGCAACACAGGGAGACCCACCCCTGCATCTCTACAAAAAATATTTTTAAAAAAAGAAAAAAAAAATGGCCGGGTCTTTTTATCACCAGCATCCTTTAGCACTTAAGGAGGCTGCCTCAGTCCATCCCAAACAGCCTCATCGGGTCCTGCAAGGACAGGAGTGGAGTATGACCAAACGGTTTCATTAGTTGGCGCCAGTTCTGGAGCAGATGCAGCTGGTACCTGGGTTCACCAAACTCAGCCCACCCTGACCTTCTCACAGCAAGGTTTCTCACACAAGCAAGATGTAAAATGCCACATCTTACACATTATGCAGCAACATTACACATTACTATTTATTGGGTCATTAGACCTTTGGGGTTGCTTCCAAACTCAAGAAAACAAAAGGTCCCTCCATGTGGACCCCATGGCTATCAAACTGTTCATTCCTTTTCCCTTTTCCCTTTTTGAACCATGAAATCCATAACCGCCAGTCAGACCCGCAACAGCAGGAGAGAAATGGTACCAAATGAAGGGCAAAGATTTTGATAACAAAGATATTTATTTCTATTTGGCTTTTTAAAATCTTCAAAATAGCTCTATCCCTTCCCCCCTTACCTGGACTAGGGGGTCCATGCAGTGGAGCTGGGATTGGGACTAACGACAGGACAGGGAACAGCTGCTCTGGAGAGTGGAAGGGACGCCCTGTGGTGGCTCAGTGCTGGCCTGCAGCCAGGCTGCCAGTGCTGCCAGTGCCAAGTGAATGCCTCCTCCTACTGAAGGCTGTGGGTCTTTTTTTTTTTTTTTTTTTTTTTTTGAGACAGAGTCTCGCTGTTGCCCAGGCTGGAGTGCAATGGCGCCACCTCGGCTTACTGCAAACTGCGCCTCCTGGGTTCAAGCAATTCTCCTGCCTCAGCCTCCCTCATAGCTGGAATTACAGGCGTGCTCTATCACACCCGACTAATGTTTGTGTTTTTGGTAGAGACAAGCTTTCACCATGTTGGCCAGGCCGGTCTGGAACTCTCGACCTCAAATGATCCACCCACCTCGGCCTCCCAAAGTGCTGGGATCACAGGCATGACCCACTGTGCCCGGCCAAGGCTGTGGGTCTTGAAAAACAGACTTGCACTCTTCATATACAAAGGGCATGTAAGTGAGAACACCCTCTCCCAATTATAGCCCAGCTTTATCAGGAGCGGAAGGACACAGTCCGAGGCTCCTAAGCCTTACCCTCCTAGTCAGGCAGAAGGGGAAGGAAATGGCCAGAGGGAAGCTTTGGCTCTTAGTCCAGCCCAATGATGGTCAACTTTTACCCAGGTCTCTTTCTGTTTGTTTTTTTTGAGATGGGGTTTCGCTCTTGTTGCCCAGGCTGGAGTGCAATAGCGTGATCTCGGCTCACCGCAACTTCTGCCTCCCGGGTTCAAGCGATTATCCTGCTTCAGCCTCCCAAGTAGCTGGGATTACAGGCATGCAGCACCATGCCCAGCTAATTTTGTATTTTCAGTAGAGACGAGATTTTCCATGTTGTTCAGGCTGGTCTTGAACTCCTGACCTCAGATGATCCGCCCACCTCGGCCTCCCAAAGTGATGAGATTACAGGTATGAGCCACCACATCCGGCGTTGCCCAGCTCTTTTCAATGACGGTTTATTTGGTGGTCAATAACTGTTCTCTTGGCCAGGCACAGTGGCTCACTCCTGTATCCCAGCATTTTAGGAGGCCAAGGTGGGCAGATCACCTGAGGTCAGGAGTTCACGACCAGCCTGGCCAACATGGCTAAACCTCGTCTCTACCAAAATATAAAATTAGCTGGCTGTGGTGGTGCATGCCTGTAATCCCAGCTACTCAGAAGGCTGAGGAACAAGAATAGCTTGAACCTGGGAGGCAGAGGTTGCAGTGAGCTGAGATCAAGCCAGTGTACTCTAGTCTGTGTGACTGAATGAGACTCCATCTAAAATAATAATAATAAATAAGTAGCCGGGCGCGGTAGCTC
>NW_016864602.1:0-753 GCF_001698545.2 Rhinopithecus bieti | reverse complement strand
CAGATTGCGAGAATATCGCCAGAATCCTGAAAACTGAGCAGAAGTGTCTTCTTAGGAAGCTTTTCAAAGAAACTTGGAATGAAGATTATACTTTCCTAGATTTATGCTGTTTCATCTAGAAATTCATTAATTGAAGAACAGAAATCTAAGTTTTCAATTGGTGTTAGAACCTGACTTAAGCTTTTTAAGAATATTAGGAGTCTTATGACTGGAGACTCAGGGAGCCTGAATCCTGTGCTGATAATCATTCTTCTTCCTGCGGAATGGTGAAAATATTACACACACACAAGCATATGCATGCACACCCACAGATGGAAATAGTTACTACTGTGAAACAAGTTAGTTATTTAACATTATATGAATGACTATGGCACATATGCACCATGGACTACTATGCAGCAATAAAAAATGATGAGTTCATGTCCTTTGCAGGGACATGGATGTATCTGGAAACCATCATTCTGAGCAAACTATCACAAGGACAGAAAACAAACACCACAGGTTTTCACTCATAAGTGGGAACTGAACAACGAGAACACTTGGACATAGGGTGGGAAGCATCACACCCTGGGGCCTGTCATGGGGTGGGGGCAGGGGAAGGGCTAGCATTAGCAAAAAAACCTAATGTAAATGTTGAGTTAATGGGTGCAGCAAGCCAACATGGCACATGTATACCTATGTAACAAACCTGCTTGTTGCACACTTGTACCCTAGAATTTAAGTACAATTTTAAAAAATTATATACATGGGAGC
>NW_016864601.1:0-790 GCF_001698545.2 Rhinopithecus bieti | reverse complement strand
GAGGCCTGCTAGCCCTAGCGTGGTCTAGAATGGAGGCCTGCTAGCCCTAGCGTGGTCTAGAATGGAGGCCTGCTAGCCCTAGCGTGGTCTAGAATGGAGGCCTGCTAGCCCTAGCGTGGACATTTTTCTAGCATTCACCCTTGGGCTGCAGATAGTAATATATAAACACACACAATGATTGCAAGACTATGTAAATCTTTTTTTAATCTTCTTCCTATGTTTTGGAATTCTGGGGACAATCTGACTGGATATGACACTGCAGAATAGATTTAAGTCGCTGTGTTTTCTGTGCTGTGATGTCCTTGTACTGTCTTAAGTTAGTGTTGCTTTTGTTTCGTTCTCCCATGTTTAGTTGCAATTACTGACTCTCAAGCTATAGTTTGTTTTCAAAAGGAAAACAAAATAGTTTTTTACTGGATTAAAATGCTTATTTTAGAATCCTCCCCTTTTGAGGCTTTTGGTAATAATTGCTTTTTTCCAGCCCAGGTGTGGTTTTGTTTGTTTTTTTTCTATGTTTGTGGGGTTTTTTTTCATCTGTACAAGAAATTTTGTTATGCACTACTACTTTTTGTATTCTAGACAGTTTTCAAAAGTTGGCAGATTTTTTTTTTTTTTTTTTAAGGAAAAAGGCATGCTTTCTGACTGACATGATCTTTTGCAATACCTCAATTTTGAAATATAGGAAAGAAAATGATATTTTCTAAGTAAGTTTATTCAGAAAAATATATATTAATTTAATTCTGCAAGAAAATGATTTAACAGATGGGTAACTTTATTTTTTTCATGCTTA
>NW_016864600.1:0-753 GCF_001698545.2 Rhinopithecus bieti | reverse complement strand
TGGAATTCCCCATAATTATCCCGTGGGTCCCCCTTCTGTACTTACACAACCGGGGTGCTCCCCCTCCGGTTCCTTGCTCTCTTGGAGCCATGGACCCTACTCGCTGTGCCAGTTGTTGGGGTCCGCGTGATTCCTAAACAAAGAAATAAACACACAAGACAACACAGGACAAGACATACATGGCGGCCGCGCCAAACGGCACACTCTGCTTTATTTTATACAGCTGTTTGTGGAATGTTACCAAGTCACGGGGCATGTGTTGTTTCTCTGACCTTTCCTTGACTCCCAAGATCAATAAACATTGACTAGTTCCCAGAGCCCACTCTTTACAACTGGCTCTTTTGCCCTTCCTATTTGCAGAGAAGGAACGTCCTACTTTGTCTACAAGAGCAGGGCTTATCGAGAACGTCTTGTTTGCGAGCACGCAGTCCTCTACATGGTACTGTTACGAAAACAGACATACAGACCAATGGAACAGAGCAGAGCCCTCGGAAATAACACCACACATCTACAACAATCTGATCTTTGACAAAACTGACAAAAACAAGAAATGGGGAAAGGATTCCCTATTTAATAAATGGTGCTGGGAAAACTGGCTAGCCACATGTAAAAAGCTGCAACTGGATCCCTTCCTTACACCTTACACAAACATTAATTTAAGATGGATTAAAGACTTAAATGTTAGACCTCAAACCATAAAACCCCTAAAATAAAACCTAGGCAATACCATTCAGAACATAGGCATGGGCAAGG
>NW_016864599.1:0-1252 GCF_001698545.2 Rhinopithecus bieti | reverse complement strand
TATATCTGAATAAATTTGATTAAAAGAACAATGACTTTCTTTATAGCAGAGACCAATGGTAACAATTAAAAATCAATCATGTTCCAAAAAGGCAATTCTCAGCCTACCAACCAAAAAAAAAAAAAAAAAAACCCAGGACTAAAGGGATTCACAGCCAAGCTCTACCAGAGGTACAAAAAGGAGCTGGTACCATTCCTTCTGAA
This sequence comes from Rhinopithecus bieti, assembly GCF_001698545.2. Taxonomy (NCBI): domain Eukaryota; kingdom Metazoa; phylum Chordata; class Mammalia; order Primates; family Cercopithecidae; genus Rhinopithecus; species Rhinopithecus bieti. Next base: position 1,049 of record NW_016864599.1, on the reverse strand, counting down.
ACTATTGCAAACAACAGTAAAAGAGGGACTCCTCCCCATCTTATTTTATGATACCAGCATCACCCTGATACCAAAATCTGGCATAGGCACAACAAAAAAGAAAATTTCAGGCCAATATTTCTGATGAACATTGATGAAAAAAACCTCAATAAAATACTGGGAAACCAAATCCAGCAGCACATCAAAGAGTTTATCCACCACGATCAAGTTGGCTTCATCTCTGGGATGCAAGCCTGGTTCGACATATGCAAATCAATAAACATGATCCACCACATAAACAAAACCAATGACAAAAACTGCATGATTATCTCAATAGATGTAGAAAAGGCCTTCCATAAAATTCAAACCCCTTCATGATAAAAACTCTCAATAAACTAGGTATTGATGGAATGTATCTCAAAATAATAAGAGCTATTTATGACAAACCCACAGCCATATCATAATAAATGGGCAAAAGCTGGAAGCATTCCCTTTGAAAACTGGCACAAGACAAGAATGCCCTCTCTCACCACTCCTATTCAACATAGTATTCGAAGTTCTGGCCAGGGCAATCAGGCAAGAGAAAGAAATAAAGGGTATTCAAATAGAAAGAGAGGAAGTCAAATTATCTTTATTTGCAGATGACATGTTTGTATATTTAGAAAGCCCCATCATCTCAGCCTCAAAACTGCTTAAGCTGATAAGCAACTTCAACAAAGTCCCAGGATGCAAAATCAGTGTGCAAAAATCACAAGCATTCCTATACACCAATAATAGACAGAGAGCCGTATCATGAGTGAACTCTCATTCACAGTTGCTACAAAGAGAATAAAATACCTAGGAATACAACTTACAAGGGATGTGAAGGAGCTCTTCAATGAGAACTACAAACCACTGCTCAAGGAAATAAGAAAGGATATAACAAATGGAAAAACATTCCATGCTCATGGATAGGAAGAATCAATATCATGAAAATGGCCATACCACCCAAATAAATTTATAGATTCAATGCTATTCCCATCAAGCTACCATTGACTTTCTTCACAGAATTAGAAAAAAAACAAAAAAAC